>NW_022045115.1:0-172500 GCF_900880675.1 Sparus aurata | reverse complement strand
AGCAAAGCTTAGCTTTATCCCTTGTGCCTTCCTTAAAAAAACTTCCTCTCTTTTGTTTTTGCTTGAATCCCTTAACCAACTTGTTCCCTGATCAAAATGAATATTAAATAATTTTCAGGATTTTAACCCTTTAAATGCCAGTTTGATTATTTGAATTATCAATTATATTTAAAAAAAAAAACACAAAAAATGTATTATTTTCTATATATTATAAGTAGTAGCCTTATGGGGCTTTGGTGGTGATTAGAGTCTTGGATATGTCAAAGATTACCAACAAAATTGATTTGATTGCATCAGTATTTTTTATGTAGTAACAAATACTCCCTCTAACCACCTTCGTGGCAAAAATGTACACGCACAAAATCTGCCATAAAATCCTCATACATAAATATTTTTTTCTGCTTTTTTTGCTTGAATCCCTTAATCAACTTGTTCCCTGATCAAAATAATCAAATATTCATTAATTTTCAGGATTTTAACCCTTTAAATGCCAGTTACATTATAATTATCTATAAAAAAACCCACAAAAATGTATTATTTTCCATATAATAAGTAGTAGGCTGATGGGGCTTTGGTGGTGATTAGAGTCTTTGATATATCAAAGATTACCAACAAAATTGATTTGATTGCATTAGTATATTTTATGTAGTAACAAATACTCCCTCTAACCACCTTCGTGGCAAAAAATGCCCCATTGACTTCCATTAAAACCACATTTTTTAATCGCACTACCATTAAAGTATAAAACCATGCATTCTGTAATGTCAGCATGCCATTTTGAAGAAAAGTAGTTATATTTGACATTTTTGATGTATTTCACCAGATTGAACCATTTTCCCATTGTAGGCCGATGCATGAAATTCTTGTATTTTTGCCAGTTATATTATGGAGCCGGGTGACTACCAGGGCCCTGTGTGTGTGTGTGTGTGTGTGTGTGAAATGTTTTTAAATCAACATCTGATTCATCAGTGTGAACTTTTATTGTGCAAACTGCAACAACTTTGGAAATTTAGACAACAAAAAACAAAATAGAACATATGAAATATGAACAAAATATGAAATATAAACTGAAATATCCAGGCATTGAATATACGACGTGTGTGTGTGTGTGTGTTTGAGAGAAACAGATACATGGATACTGCGTGTGTGTGTGTGTGTGTGTGCGCTTGTGTGTGTGTGTGTGTGTGTAATCTGAGGGTTAAATGAAATACAAGTTTACAGCTGCTGTTGAAATATCAAAGTTATTGTTTCTTCTTCTTCTTCTGGACAGAAAGAGGTCTCAAAGTGTGTGTTTGTGTGTGTGTGTGTGTGTGTGGTCCTGCAGCATGTGACCTAGTGTTCCCTACAAATGCACACTTGGTGGTGGAAGACCTCTTTTTCAGGCCTCTGCACAACCAGCACACACCTCTCCTTCTAGTGGAGCTGGTCAATGGCGCTGTCAGGATGAGAAGTCTCATGTATGCCCGAATCTCTTGGGCATCCACGTCACTCCATCCTGACACTGAATGCCTCCCGTATAAGTTTGTCATTTGCAAAATGAGCTGGATCAGGTCAGGAGTGAAGAAAAGGTCAAAAGATGATGCTACATTATGGATTCTTGATATTGCATCTCCCATGGGCCCTGGCATCATGCTGGTGGGTGCCTGCATGTAGCACAGAGTCTCAGCATGAGATGGAGACCACACTTGCCCGTCCACTGACTTTTAGGATGGACAGGATCCTCAGTGCCCGCTTCACTCTCAGAGGATGGGTCAGAGGCACTCACAGACGTGGAAGACTCCAGCGAGCCTTCTGTGTCAGACTCCCCCTCGAAGATCGTGGTTTCCCCTGATGAATCCTGCAGCTCGCTGTCAGATAAAGGCTGCATGACCATTTCTAATGCCTCTTCTCTTCTGAAATGCCTTTTCATTTTTGCACCCTCTCTGCTCACTAATGAAATTACCTATCAGACAAGTTGCATGTTTATCTTTGGCTGTGAAAGCAGCCAGGTGCATAAACACACTAACCGTTGTTTTTGCTTTGTTTTTGAGAACAGCAAAGGCATGTTTTCACTCAAGCACCTTTTCAAAGACACATGAAACAAATTCCTCAAAAGATGACCTTTTTTCACCGCTGAAGTGATCAGTGCATGCTTACAGATTCTCACACACACACACACACACACACACACACACACCACACACACACACACACACACTCTCACTCTCTCTCACTTTCTATCTCACACACACAGACAGACAGACACACACACACACACACACAACATGCACAGACACACACACACACACACACACACACACACACACACACACACACACACGGCCCTGGTAGTCCCCCGGCTCCATAATATAACTGGCAAAAATACAAGAATTTCATGCATCGGCCTACAATGGGAAAATGGTCGAATCTGGTGAAATATATCAAAAATATTAAATATCACTACTTTTCTTCAAAATGGCATGCTGACATTACAGAATTCATGGTTTTATACTGTAATGGTAGTGAGATTAAAAAATGTGGTTTTAATGGAAGTCAATGGGGCATTTTTTGCCACGAAGGTGGTTAGAGGGAGTATCTGTTACTACATAAAATATACTAATGCAATCAAATCAATTTTGTTGGTAATCTTTGATATATCAAAGACTCTAATCACCACCAAAGCCCCATCAGCCTACTACTTATTATATGGAAAATAATACATTTTTTGTGTTTTTTTTTAAATAAATAATTAGTAATTCAAATAATAAAACTGGCATTTAAAGGGTTAAGATCCTGAAAATTATTGAATATTTGATCATTTTGATCAGGAAACAAGTTGGTTAAGGGATTCAAGCAAAAAAAAAAGCAGAAAAAAATATTGATGTATGAGTATCTTATGGCAGATTTTGTGCGTGTACATTTTTACCACGAAGGTGGTTAGAGGGTGCAAAATGCATTACAGGAAAATGAAAGACATGTAAGAGTAAAAGACACTGGATTTCAAAAATTTGACTAAAAAGAAGAGTTCCTACAAAAATCCATGCCACAAGCTGTAACACAGCCAAAATGATCGCTAAATCAAAAAAAAAAGTTGAGAAAAATGTACAAAAATGCCAGAGGAAGGCACAAGGGTTAAACTTTGGTCTTGTCTCAGTTCAGTTAGTTCCTCCTGCTCCTGTAAAGTCATGTCCTTTCCACCAACTGATGCTGAGCTATATGGGTCCCTAACCCAGTCAAGGCTTTCAGTGGAGGCTGAAGAAAAATAAAATGACATCTTCTCCTCAAGAGTTTTAAGGGCCTTGCATTCGTGTGTTCAGTTCTTTCAGATGATGAAAAATATCTGCCAGGTATGCCAGCCTTGCACACCACTCATCACTTGCAAGCAGCTTTGCGTAATCAGACCTCTCATTTGTCAGAAACACTTTAAGTTCCTCCCGCAGCTCATACACATGGGCCAAGACCTTGCCGCGCGACAACCACCGGACCTCCGTATGAAACAGCAAGGCTTTATGCTCCGCTCCCATTTCCTCATACAAAGATGCAAATATGCGACTTTTCATGGGTCGTGACTTAACAAAGTTTACCATGCACACAACATCATCCAACACTGGAACTAGGTCTGCTGGTAAAGTCTTCGCTACAAGGGCCTCACGGTGTAAAAAACAGTGCGTAACAATCACATCTGGGTTTCTTTCCTTCACTATGCTCACAAAGCCTTTGGTGCGCCCGACCATGGCTGCAGCTCCATCAGTGCAGACACTTGTGCAGTTTTCCCACTTAAGTCCTCCTTGTTCAAGATATTCTGATGTGACCCGAAAAATTTCCTCTACACTTGTTTTTTCTGGTAATGCCTTGCAAAAAAGGAAGTTTTCTCTGATTGCATCTCCATCCACAAAACGCACATTGGCCAAGAGTTGAGCATGCCCGCTAATATCAGTGGACTCATCAAGCTGCAATGCAAATTTCTTACTGATACAGATCTTTTCCAAAACCACACTTTCAATGTCTGCAGACATGTCATCAATACGTCTTGAAATTGTGTTATCAGAGAGAGGGACTTTGGCTATTTCTTTAGCTGCTTCAGGTCCGAGCATCTCATTTACAATGGCTTTGCAGGCGGGAAGTATTAATGCCTCTGCCACAGTGTGCAACTTTTTTGACTTAGCTACAAGTTCAGCGACGTGATAGCTAGCTTTAAGGGCTCTCTTATTTACCTTTGTGGTTTTTCTCATCAAAGTTGCCTGTTTCTCCGTGTTTTCACGCAGGTGAACAAAATAGTCCACATTTTTGTTTTGAAGCGAAGGGTGTTTCGTTTGGAGATGGCATTTAAGCTTACTTGGGACCATAGCACTGTTGGATAGCTTTTTACCACACACCAAGCACAACGGAGTCGGTTTCATTGCATCTCCGGTGAAAGTAAATCCAAATGAAAGATAGTTTTCGCTGTATTGCCTTGCGCTAACCGTCTTTGCTTTCTTTTGACCTCCACTCATACTTGGGCCTTCACCTGGCCGCCACCTACTGATATGGAAGAGCATTACATGGTTACTCTGCCAGTCACTAGACAGCACGGCACATTATTTGCGGATAATAATTAATTTGTTTTCAATTTTTTTAGACCAACTAGGTGAAATTGGATAATTTCCCACAGCACACCAGACAATATCTCACGGCACACTAGTGTGCCACGGCACAGTGGTTGAAAAACACTGATCTATCTATAATGTTGAACACTTTGGAGGTCCAAAAGGAAACTAGAAAACTTGTATTTCCTGCGAAAATACAGTGAATGCTGAAGGCTGAAGTGAGATCTGCTGAACGTACTGCCGAAAATGCATAAAACTATAAGAATGTTGAAAAAAAAGGCGAAAAGCTGTAGATTAAGAGGGCAGGAAGATGTTAAAATGGTGAAAGAAGGCAGACAAGGTGAAAAGTTAAAGGCTGACGAGGACCGAAAAAGTTTAAAAAGGTGAAAAAGGATGAAAAGCAATAGAGTAAGAGGGCTGGAAGAGGTTAAAAAGGTGAAAACATATGAAAAGCTGTAGAGTAAGAGGGCTGGAAGAGGTTAAAAAGGTGAAAACATATGAAAAGCTGTAGAGTAAGAGGGCTGAAATAGGTTAAAATGGTGAATAAAGGCTGAAAAGCTGTAGAGTAAGAGGGCAGGAAGATGTTAAAATGGTGAAAACCAAGGGCGGACTGGCGTACGGGGACACCGGGGATTTCCCCGGTGGGCTGGTGGGCCTGTGGCAGGGGCGGGCCGGCCATTGGAAGGTTGGAGGGGTGAAGGTCAGCATGGCTACAGTCAGCCAGGCCAGTGAAGACTGGGATCCAGCAGCAGACCCAATGCCGGTATGTCGGGCTGCGATGGGTCGGGTTGTAATTTCAGGCCCCTTGAGAACTCTAGTTTGTGTTTTTGGATGTGTTCAGGGCACACAGAACTAAGCTGTCCGCCAATCGGATCGGACGATATTTTGCATTGTGTGAGATCACCCTAATGTCTTAATTAACCGATCCGATCAGTGACGGCATTGTCGTGTTGAAACTTTTTGCAGATGCTCCCGTTGCATAGATTGCAGATGGCTTGTGCTTTATCTGTCTCAGTAACTCCGAAGAAGTTCCACAGCCCTGACGTGTGTGTTTGTAGTGATGATCTTGCTAGCTAATGATTCAAGATTCAAAAAACGTTATTGTCCGTCACATAGTGACAGGGCTCAAAACATAAACGCCACAAAGACATAAAGACAGAAATCCTGATCGTATAAAGCCTACACAGAACATTAAAGGTAACCTATCAGCAATGTTACACCATACCTGCGTAAATCCTTAATCTGCTTTATTAATTAAAAATAAAATCCATACTGGCTTACCAGAAAAGCGCACAAATTTCCTTGTTGCAGAGAAAACATATTTCAGGAGAGAGTCTGTGTTCAAAGTTTAAAAGATATTATTTGAATAAATAGGCTATACATCCTGTTTTTCTGTTCTGTTTCTACATTAATATATAGCAATTTTTACCAGCTCAAGAAAAATACATTGAAGTGAGTAATTCATTTACAGTTTGTGTGTGTGTGTGTGTGTGTGTGTGTGTGGCACTTTTGTTGATTTTTATATTGTATTTGTGAATTCTTTGCAAAAGTGCCATAACGTTTATCTTTGTTGCTGTTTTTGTTATTATTAGCTGACAAGGCCAGTGTCAGTCATGGAGTTGATGCAGAGGGACAGCATAATGCCAGTCATAGGAGTGAGGAGGAGGAAGAGACAGATGAGGAGGGACAGGAGAAGGAGGAGGAGAAGGAAGAGGAGGAGTAGGAGAAGGAGGAGCAAGAGGAGAAGGAGGAAAGTGGAGCAGGAACCACCAAAAAAACAGTGCCAGGTACAGGTGCAGTGTGCAGGACTGGGTTGGCAATGGGTGTTTGCATAGAATTATATTAAGATGTCATATGTTGATGTTCCACTTCCAGTCAAACAATAAGCCCATTCACTCCTGTAGTTATTATAGTGCAAATAAAGTATTTATATTAAAATTACAGTTCCACTTGCATCCGTCATGCGATCGGATAAAAGGCCTCTTCAAACCAAGCTCCCGGGCTGAATTTCAAACCTCAGTCCGCCCCTGTATTACACGGCTACTTGCCAACACGAAAAAAAACTTCAGTGTGTCTTTTTACAATGGTATTTATTACCATTCATAGTGTTTTTCAGCAGAGAAATATAGTTCGCCAAAGCGACGACAAAGACATTGAAGACATTCCAGAACACAGCTGATCAATTATCCGCTGAAATGCAAGTCCTCTAACTAGTCTTTTAAAACTGACATGACCCATACTGTGCTCTTTTTTGTGTTCAGTTTGTGTTGATCATCTTCTATTTTATCAACATCTCCGTCATCCAAAACTTTGTGCCGTTTTGCTTCTCCCTCTTTCGCTGCTTTCCTCTCTTTTCCTTTTCTTGACCGGTGACGACAACTCAGCCTTTTGCCAAGAGTCGAAATCACCATATTTGAAAAAAATATTAAAGTTAATGTTAAACTCGTACATACTAGTGGCCTAGGAGTGTGTTTTTTCCGATATGAAGTTGGCTACAGATCATTCGTCGTTTAGCGACCAAATATGCTGGGGTGATAAGTACTGTAATAAATTTGGGTTGTCCTTTAGCAGGAAAATAGTGCTAGTGTCAGAGCCTTTAAATAATCACAACGGTATAGCAAAATAAACAGTCTTTATTAGGTTATCACAAGTTAAACATGTAAAAACTAATTCATAGAGGTAAGGAGGGCTACAACCAATTAGAGGCACCAGTCATCACAGGACAGTCAATACACGCTTCACATAAGTGAAGAACCACTACACACAGGGCTAGATTCTAGCTTAACCCTTGTGCCCTCCTCGGGCATTTCTGTACATTTTTCTCAACTTTTTTTTTGATTTAGCGATCATTTTGGCTGTGTTACAGCTTGTGGAATGGATTTTTGTAGGAACTCTTCTTTTTAGTCAAATTTTTGAAATCCAGTGTCTTTTACTCTTACATGTCTTTTATTTTCCTGTAATGCATTTTGCACCCTCTAACCACCTTCGTGGCAAAAATGTACACGCAAAAAATCGGCCATAAAATACTCATACATCAATATTTTTTTCTGATTTTTTTTTTTTTGCTTGAATCCCTTGGTCAACTTGTTCCCTGATCAAAATGATCAAATATTCAATAATTTTCAGGATTTTAACCCTTTAAATGCCAGTTTTATTATTTGAATAACTAATTATTTATTTTAAAAAAAAACACAGAAAAAGTATTATTTTCCATATAATAAGTAGTAGGCTGATGGGGCTTTAGTGGTGATTAGAGTCTTTGATATATAAAAGATTACCAACAAAATTGATTTGATGTCAAATATCACTACTTTTCTTCAAAATGGCATGCTGACATTACAGAATGCATGGTTTTATACTGTAATGGCAGTGAGATTAAAAAATTTGGTTTTAATGGAAGTCAATGGGGCATTTTTGGCCACGAAGGTGGTTAGAGGGAGTATTTGTTACTACATAAAGAATACTGATGCAATCAAATCAGTTTTGTTGGTAATCTTTGATATATCAAAGACTCTAATCACCACCAAAGCCCCATCAGCCTACTACTTATTATATGGAAAATAATACATTTTTTGTGTTTTTTTTTTTTTATAGATAACTATAATATAACTGGCAATTAAAGGGTTAAAATCCTGAAAATTAATGAATATTTGATTATTTTGATCAGGGAACAAGTTGATTAAGGGATTCAAGCAAAAAAAGCAGAAAAAAATATTGATGTATGAGGATTTTATGGCAGATTTTGTGCGTGTACATTTTTGCCACGAAGATGGTTAGACGAGGTTTTTTTAAGGAGGGCACAAGGGTTAAGACACACCATTTCAAACCACGGCACGTTACACCCTCAACACAGGAGGCACTGAGCAACCTGAGAAATCACAGCAATCCACTCACACCGTTTAAAGTGAAACCATATGAATGTCCCCCTTATGACTTACAGTAACTCTCCCACCTGTAACCTCACCCTCCGCACCACAAAATTTACACGATACACTCACAGAAATGAATTATGGTAGAGTTTATATTTAAGCATATACATCTATTAGATTTTATTCAAATTAAATATTTTTTAAATGTATGTATTGAAATTAATTATAATCTGTATAATTCTGTCAATTCTAAAATATATTAAATGTAATTACTTAATACATATTAACATGGTTTAAATAATCAAAGCTGTGAAACAAACAAGATTCTTTTATTTAAAATGTATGTGATTGGTTTGCATACCATTTAGGCTACCGGTAAGTGAAAACGGTAAACAGGAAATGACATCCTTTCCACTGGATGCCATCTTCCTAGCTCAGGCTTAATGGTGAGTAATCCAAGTCATCCTTTGTCTTCTTACATCAATCTGTTTATTATTCGTGCAGTTTTTAATCGTATTACATTAATATCAGTTCACTGATGATCAAATCTGCGTAGTTCATGATGATTGTAAGCAGTTTTATCTTGAGGCCTACTACCTCATGTGCACTGGCACCCGCTAGCTAACGTTAGCTAGCAATTCACTAAACTTCGTGCTGTATGCGGAGCATGGATGTATTATTCATCCACGATGTGGAGTAGGAAAAATAATCAATGATTGGCGAATAGCCGCGAAGCGCCACCATTTTCCTTTCGGGGCACATATTAACCGATTATGTCGTTCACAACAGAAGCAGAATTCTATCCGGTCTGGTCTAGACCCTCCAACCCCCCGCCGCTGCTGCCTCCCTCGCTCCCCACCCGACACACACGCACACAGCAGCAGGCATGTCGCTACACACTCTCCCCCTCATCACTACGTGAGTTTGTTGTTGTTATTAGTAGCCATTCGCCGCAGCTAGTTAGCCGTTAAAGGCTGATGTTAATGATTAAAGACAACATTATCAGGCATGCTCATCTATTACGTTAGTGTGACCAAACGTCCTCTTTTGTCCAGACATGTCCACATTTCATGTTCTGTCCGGGGTGTCCAGGTTTTTTTTTTTTTATTCATTTATGAAATCATGGATGTTCATTGTTTTTCAGGGGACCGCGGACCCTGGCAGATTACCAGATGCGGTCAGCCATTCTGGGGTTGAAGCCCGAACCCGGCCCGATTTAATTCTCGGTACCGGCCTATTGAGAAGTTAAATGTAGGAGCTCAGAGGAACAGACAAGGAGCTCACTGCTTCAGAGCAGTTACAGTAAGGTGTGTGTGTGGGTGTGGGTGGGGGGGTCAACAGGATGCATGTTGTGGACTCTCAGCTTATGAGCTCCAACGCCTGAAGAACATCAGAGAGAGGGAAGCCTTCTTGTCGTCCTTGATGTTATTGCAAGTAAGTGGACATGTTGACTGGAACTCTAACCAACACAAGATTGATCAACTGGTCTCTCTCTCCCTCGCTTTCTATCTATCCTATCACACTTTGTCTGTCTCCCCCTACTCTCTCTTTTCTGTCTCCCTCCCCGTTTCTGTGTCTGACTATCTCCCTCTCTCCCTCTTCTCTGTGTCTCTCCCTCCTGCCTTTTCTCTCTTCCCCTAGGTCTTCTCCCTCTCTGTCTGTCTCTCTCTCTCTGTCTCCCACTGTGTGTGTTACCTCCTATCACAGTGTAACTTCACACATACATAAAGCTTGGGATTTTAAAAAGGTGTAAAAGTATGGCTAAATTGTTACTTCTCATTTTTTTCTACAATGAGGTTTACAAAGATAATGCCATTCCTGTCTTCATCCTTTACCATACCTTGTAGTGTATTTAGGGCTGATATCTGTGGAGAGAAATAATGGGATAATTATTGTTTTTCTGTCAAAAGGCAGCTGAGGATCTGAGGCAGACTATAAAGCCAAAGCCGGATTTGAAGAGGTAAGTCATAAAACAGTGTAGTAGTAAGGATACTTTGTTTTGTTTTGGCTGTTGGGACTGATTCTATTTAGTAGAAGGGGGCATTTGCAAGGGTTGATGGGTTAGGGGAGAGAAGGTTAGGATAGGAAAAGATTAGTTCCTTCTATTTCCTAACAGGAAACAGAAGGAGGTTAGGAGAGACGGAGGACAGCACGAGAGAGGTTTGGAGAGGGTTGGATAGGAGGGAGGAGTAAACCTTACCCTATGAGAGGAGATTAGGAGAGATGGTGGAGGGTAGGAGTGAGGGAGCAGTAGGTTTGCCTCTTTCCTACTGTCCTTTCGCCCTACTTTGGCTCTTTTAGATATTGGTTACTTATGAGAATATTTTCATAAACCTCACAGATCTCTGAATAAAATGGGTTCCCGGTCCTGTATTTTTTCTTTTTTTACATTTTTAAGTTTGGATGTTTTGTTGACTCCATTTTTATTGTGGCAGGTCAAAGGCTTCGTTGAATAAAATGCAGTCTCGTCTGTCTTCCCGGAAATCCTTGCGTCTTAAGGAAGCACAAAACCTTAGCCTCAGAGGAGGACGAACCTATGAACATGTAAGTTAGTCTCTTGTGTTTCATGTGCACCATTAAATATTCACTAAATTAAAAGGATTACCGTAAGAGTATTAATTTTAAGCAATGAGACACGACATGCCATTCTTTACGGCACAGAGTAACCACAAACACGGTAAAGAATGGCATCAAGATTCTTTGACACAACCCTTATTGTGATCAACAATGCTCAAACACCACTTTTTTTAAATCATATTTAAATAGTTGATGATCATTGAATGTACAACTCCATATATACATAATGTGACTTTTTGTTTTGTTTTCCAGGCTTTTAGGGAGTCAAAGATCTTGAGGTCATTGTAACCTTGAACTCCATCCCATTCTCATGAACGCTATATCTACAGTGCCTTAAGGGAATTTTTTCAAATTAACACGCACTTGGCCTCAATGATGAGCTGCTTAGAATTTGATGGTCAAAGGTGAGGGTGACACAGCTCATTGTTCTCTGTTCCCTCCATCTTTCAGGACACCGAATGCAGTGAGGCCGAGGCAGATGTCGCAGGGACAACCATGGCAATCTACACCGTTGAAGCTGAGGGTGATGATCATGATGGTCCTGGTGGACTCTTTGCAGATGTCGGTGTGGTCCTGGAAGGGGTCGAAGTTCTCCACAACCTCCAAAGTATCAACCGTGCATGCATAATGCTTTATGGGTTGATCTATGCTCTTTATCTAAGCTATCCAAAAAGCTTGAAGAATACATTCGAAGCTTACCAGAAGATCCTGATGGACCTGGAATCATCCAAGCTTTCCCCCAAAGTACAAGCACTGAAACTCAAATTGCTCAGGTGACTCTTTTTTGGGGCGGGGTGGTGATGGGAGGAGGAAGTACAGGAAGAGACCACCCATACATGCCGATAACCATGTGTTTATAGTGTTCCTGTACGTTCACAACCTTGAAGATTCACACATCGAACACACAGAAAGCTAGAAACGGAAGGTGCTCAGTTAACTATGTTCTAGTACTTTAAAAAAAAGTGTTGAATGTTGTTGAACCTGTAGTTTGTTCTAGATCAAATAAATTGCAGGTCCTTTCAATATATCCCATTACTGCGATCGTTGCAGCAGATACTTGATTCTACTGAAGTGTTGAATAGAGTTATTGATACCCACAGAACACAGAGCAGTAACACTGACCAAGAAATGGTGTGTACTTCAAGGAAAACATGTTCCTGTCGAGTGATGAGTGTTTGATGTGTGAATCTTATGTGTGATAATGTAAGGAATGTTGTTGAGCCTGTAGTTTGTTCTAGATCAAAAAAGAGCAGGTCCTTTACTGCCATTGTTGGAGCAGATACTAACTTGCCTCTGTTCTATTGAAATTAGAAAACATTTTTTATGTTCCATCTATAGCAGTAGATGACTTGGTTGAAGAGCTACACTACCTGCTGAGTACGGTGTCTGTGTGAAGAGAAGCTTTAATGTTAATAAATTAGTTGAATCAACAAGGTGGTCTGATTGTATGCATCACTGAGATATTGTTGAATTTCAAACAAATACACAATCATCTTAAATAGGTAACCTAATAAAAATGCATTGAATATGAATCATAAAAATACATAAAAATAATGCATTATGATTACATTTAAGCTTAATTGTTATGTATTTCAAAAACATACGCATTAATCATCTTGAATAGGTGACCTAATAGAAAAAAGTATTGGATATTAATCATAAAAATACATAAATCTAATGCATTTTGATTGAATTTAAGCTTAATTGTTATGTATCTTAAACACATACACTTTATTCATCTTGAATAGGTAACCTAATTACTATGTAATTCAAACAAATATACTTAATGTATTCTAAATATATAATCTGAATAATATGCATTTAAATTCAATAAATTATATTAATACTGAATACATAAACCTGGTGAATATGCATTTCAAATGAATAGGCTTTATAACACTGATGCATATGGATCATGTAAAGTTTATAGAGGGTTTTCACCTACGTCACGTTCTGGGCGGTAACCCGGATGCGCAGCCATATTGGAGGCACTCGGAGGTAAACACTGCGATGGACAAATGTCCGAAACCACAGAAAAGCTCCTCAAAATGGGTTATAGGTGCAAAGGCATACAGGGAAGGACTTGGTCCGCAGGAAAGGGCACGATATTTGGAAAAGTTATGGTTTATTGGTGGTACAAATCCATACGAGCTGGCTCCCTCGTCTTGGATCAATGACGACCCGGATATTGCGTATCCTGATATCGTCAACTACGTAGTTTTCTCGCCAAGCCCATACACAGCGGAAGACCTTAAATCTTATAAAAGTTTGGAGGCCTATAACCAGATGGTGTGTGGATGGGTGAGGGAGATGCAGTATCAAGTCATCAACAACAGATGTGTTGTGAATGCCAAAGTAAGTAATGCAACAATTCATTAATAAGTCTTTAATCAACCTAACCTTAACTGTATGATATCATGAATACCCAAGGTGTAACGTTAGCCAGGAGTTTTTCATTTCAAGGACCTCCAGTTTGATATGCATTAGTATATGATATGCACAGTCTACATTTCTATATACACTGTACACTATAAACTACATAGCACTTATCACTATCAGAGTTTAAAACCCCTGGGGGGCCTGGACCTTAAATTGTGAACAAGTGATGCTGATAAGGCTACCTGTTATTTTTTTTAAAGTGAAATGTCGAGAAACTATTTTGTTATTCTTACAGTATTATTTTGTTGCTTTGTCTTTTATTCAGGTACTCCATTCTCAATCAATCCAAGCAACACCCCTGGAACCCTGGATAATCGCTGAGAAGTCTGGCCGGATACTTGGAGCCCACTGCACGTGTATGGCTGGCCTCGGAGAGACGTGCACACATGTTGCTGCATTATTGTTTCTCATTGAAGAAACAGTGAAAATGAGAGACTCAAAGACAGTGACTCAAGAAAAGGCATATTGGCTGTTACTTACTGCACTGTCAAAGGTGGAATACAGGGAATGCAGGAAGATTGACTTCACTGTAACAAAGAGATCTCAAGTAAAAGAGTTGGCAAGATGAAATGTGCTGCTCATGGACAGTCACTTGAGGAACAAAGCACTAGTGATTTTTGTACTGTTACAGTTGGGAAAACACAACAGCCAACTAGTGATGAACTGTCATCATTATTCAGTGCTCTTAGTGCGACTGGATCAAAGTCTGCTATTTTGTCCCTGATTGAGCCTTACTCTGACAGTTTTGTCCCCAAAGTGATTGGAGAAAATTTTCCTCCTGTGTTGACTGAACTGCGAAACGATGAAGCAGTTCACATGGACTACAGTGATATATTGTCCATGTGCAAAGATGTTGAAATTTCAGTATCAGAAGAGCAAGCAAAGGCAGTTGAAGCCGCTACAAGGGATCAAGCTTCTTCTAAACTGTGGTTTCGATTTCGTGCTGGTCGAATTACAGCATCTAAAATGAAAACTGCATGTTGCACTGATCCAAATCAACCAGCTCAGAGCTTCATCAAAAGTGTGTGCTATCCTGAATCATACAAATTCATATCAAAAGCCACTACCTGGGGATGTAATCATGAAAAATTTGCACGTGATATGTTTATAGATGTACATAAGGAATCTCATGAAAATGTTAAAGTACATGACACAGGTTTCTTCATAAATCCAAGTGTGCCATTCTTGGGTGCTTCTCCCGATGGCCTTGTTTCTTGTGATTGTTGTGGTGTCAGTGTAATTGAAGTGAAATGTCCATTTTGTGGGAAAATTGACAAGGTAGACACTGTATCCTATTTGGAGAAGGACAGTGAAGGGAAACTGACACTTAACCGAAACCATCAGTATTTCTACCAGGTGCAAACTCAACTTGGGGTGTGCAAACTGGAATCTGCCTATTTTGTTGTTTGGACAGAAAAGGATTTGCATGTTGAGAAAATTTTATTTGATGAAGAGTTCTGGGACATGATATGCCAGAAAAGCAAGCACATTTTTGACACAGCCATTATGCCAGAGTTAGTTGGCAAGTTTTACACGAGGCTCTCATCTACCATGGCCAATGTGTCCTCACAACCTGGAGTATCTGCCTCGGCTGAATCACATGGCTCTGATTGTGCTGCAAGTACCAGTGGCCAAGAAAAAACATGGTGTTTCTGTGGTCAGGTTGAGTTTGGAAGGATGATTCTGTGTGACAATGCAAAATGTCATACTAAGTGGTTTCACTACTTGTGTATTAATGTTAAGGTTGCACCAAAAGGAAAATGGTATTGCCCAAAGTGCCAAAAGCTACCTCAGTTTCTGCCAAAAAAGGGAAAGAAACCTAAGTGAAAAACAAAACTTTATTTTTTTAGTGGACTTTGAAGATATGCACTTCAGGCACTTTGTTTTAATGTTGGTGAGTTAAGTGAGATATTGTAATGCTATACTGACAAAAAAATGTTGTCAAACTCACATTACATACAAAATTGTGTTTACAGTTAGTTTATTGTACTATAGTATATATTATATGCTATAATTTATAGTACAGTATAGTTTATAAGCTAAGTTCTCTGATAACTGTGTGGTTTTCCTTTAATAAATCTGTGATCTGATGAAAGTGTTATGCTGTGTGTTCTCTTCCACAACAATACAATAACAATGACTTAACAAAGACTGTAAATTAATAGTCAATTATGACTTATTTTAGGCTATAATATAGTCCAGACTGGTTGATATTTTTATTGACAGTGCATATAAAAATATACTTTAGTCAAAATCAACAATTGATGGGCAAAGGTTCACCAGAGCACAACAGACAAGTCCAATCTTATCAATGGTACAATAACCATCACTATCTTTGCACATCAAGAAATCAATTGGCAATATCCCCCCCAAAATAGTATATTTCTGGCGCACGCTACCAATCACACGCTCAACATGAATCCTGACGTGGGCAATTTTTCTTGTGGTTTCTAAGTCAACAGGAGCTAACTGGGACTTTCCACGAGTGAAGGCTGGAATTTTGACATCAGCCATTCTACAACCTAAAGTGGCCTGAATATTAAAGCCACGATCAGCAAGAACAAGATCACCAGGAACTATGTTGTCCAAAAAGCCACAGTTTTCAGTTATGTATTTGTCACTTACTCTTCCTCCCCATGCATTTGAAATGTAAGACACTGTGCCCTGTGGTGTACTACCAATCAAGAATTTAACTGTGTTATGGTGCTTGTAAGAAGACCATGTTTCTTCTCTGGCTATAAGGTTAGACGGACGTTCTATAAAAACTTCAAAACAGTCAATAATAACAGCACATTTTTTCCCAAAATGTCTCCTGAATTGCATTGGCATGGTTTTTTGCAAATGCTCTCTTTCTGGCCATATGATAAGTGGCTTCATACGAATAAACATGACATCAATGACATCAGTGACTATCCTAGAAGCAGTGGCTACTGATATGTTAAATGCATATGACAGGAAGCTTGTAGAAACATTAAGCCTAAGGCGCATCAGAGTCAGGATCAACTGCTTAAACTTATCAAATGACTTCTTCACAGGGAGATGGGGACTAAGGAATGTGAAGAGAACCAACAGTATCTGGTATGTAGGTAGGCCAGTGAAAAATAAAACCTTTTAATCCTTATCAACAAATGCACTTTGGTCGTAGGATGTGGACAAATGTGCCACATCAGAGCGCAAATGAATGTTTTCAGTTCTAAGACTTTGAAGTTCACTTGTCATGGCCTCAATGAAATCACCAGTCATATCAGTTTGAGTCCCTGTGCTGCACAAATTACTGCTGACGTAATCACTTGGTCAAATGGTCATCAGTCTCAGCAGCAGCAGGAGCAGCAGCTTTATCCTTCAGTCTCTGCTGGGTTCTATTCAAACGACGTTTGTAGCGTGATGTCCCTGTTTCTTCAGGTGACCTTTGCTGACCTGTCATTCCAACAGATGGCACCCAATCTGGGTCATCCTTTTGATAAAGGTCAGACCTTTTACCTGTAATACAATGAGAAATACAGCACATTTCATTTTAGCTCTACATTTTAAGAACTGTGTTGCTACTGTAGCAGGCTATTAAATGTGATTATATTAAGTAGGCCTGGGCGATAAACCGAAAATTTACCGATACCGAAATTTACGACGATAACCGACGTCATTTTGCGCATGTCGGTATATTCAGTGTTTAAAAAAAAACAAAGGTTGTTTTTGTCTTGTTTAGCTGTGTGTGTAGGTATGTTCATGTCCCTTTAAGACGCTCGGCTGTACTACTACAGCGTGTGTAGTCACGTGACTCCACACTATCCAGTCTGTTACAAGAAGTGAAAGAGACGGAGAGATGGAGAAAATGGAGCACGTCGGTTCAAAAGATGAAGCGGCAGCTGCTGCGGCTGCTGCGGCGGGTGCGGTAGTTGAAGTAGATCTGGTCGAGGAGGAAGAGCACCTCGTTCCTAAAAAAAATGCTTCATCAATCGTTTGGCAACATTTTGGGTTCAGCAAGGACGACGTCGATCAAAAAAATGTCAAATGTAAACTGTGCCAAAAGACTGTGGCGACTAGTCAAGGTAACACATCCAACCTCTTCCACCACCTGCAGTACAACCACCTGATTCAATTCCAAGATATAAAAAAAGCTCAAAGCTTAAAGCGATCAGGACCAGCTAAAAGTGCTTCCACCACCAGGCAGCCGTCAATAACCGAAGCATTTGCTAGTACTCAACAATATGAGCGAACGTCAAAAAGATGGATGGAAATCACCAATGCAATAGGCTACCATATAGCAAAAGACATGGCTCCCATTGCTACGGTGGAGCGCAAGGGCTTCATACATCTCATGAAAACTGTCGACAAGAGATACGGCCTGCCAACCCGAAAATATATTTCAAAAACCGTGATTCCCAGCATGTACAGAACAGAGAGAGAAAAGGTCGCTGCTGAGTTGAGATATGTTAAGCACGTTGCAGCCACATCCGATCTCTGGTCGAGTCGCACCATGGACCCGTATATCAGTCTGACATTACATTATATCGACGACAAATGGAAACTGCGCACCAGAGTGCTCGAGACGGCATATTTTCCATCTGATCACACGGGAGAGATGGTCGGACAGGGCTTGAGAATGATGCTGTCTGCATGGGACATCAGGGAAGAGGACCTCGTCGCCATAACAACTGACAACGGCGCCAATATAGTGAAAGCCGCCGAGCTCAATAAATGGATGCGGGTGCAATGTTTTGGACACAGGCTGCACCTGGCAATCGGTAAGTGTGCACATCTTAATGGGGATATCTTTGGGTGGTGACTGGCTGTTATGATCTGTGTTTGTGTGTGTTCAACATCCCTAAATGATGTCTTATGGCCACATAATAAAGCTACAGCAGTAACGTTATAGCTATAAAATTACATTTAAATGGCTACAGCTATTTTTCCTGTGTGTGTGTGCGTGTGTGTGTGTGTGTGTGTGTGTGTGTGTGTGTGTACGCGCGCCTGTCTGCCTGTGTGTTTCAGAAAACGCCATGAAAAAACAAGCCCCTGTTGAACGGGCAATGAAGGTCTGCAAAAAGATCGTCAGTGCCTTTTCTTACAGTTGGAAAAAGAAGAAGGCATTACGGAGGGTACAACAAGAGATGAACCTGCCAACGCACAAGCTCAAAACGGCATGTCCAACCAGATGGGGATCCATGCAGATGATGACGGCAAGGATCTTGGAGCAGAAGAATGCCATCACACAGGTAGGCTACATGATCCTTGGTACTCTATTTTATTGTGTGTCTTTTTTAGTGGCTGGGCTCAGGTAATGATTTAAGCCTTTATTGTAATTGCTCTGATCTGTCATTTAAGATGAAAAAAATAAAAATAAAATAATAAAAAATAATAATAATTATTATTACGACAGGTCATTGCTGATGACAGAGCATCAAGGCATCTTGTTCCAAAATGGTCAGACCTGGATGTCTTGGAGGCCGTCAACAAAGCTCTCGCTCCATTGGTGGAGTTCACCGACGCCCTGTCAGGGGAAGAGTACATCACCATCTCATCTGTGAAGCCCGTCCTACACATCCTCCATTCACGAGTGCTGGCTGGGGAAGAAGATGACGTGGCACTGACCAAAGCCATCAAATCTGACATCCTTGCGTACCTTGATGACAAGTTCTCAGATCTCCCCACTGTAGAGCTTTTGGACACAGCAAGTTTTGTTGACCCTAGATTCAAAGCAGCATACATTTTTGCAGACCGTGTCACCGCCATTCAGGAGAAAGTGAAAACAGAGATGAAGTCAGCAGCTGCAGTTCACATAGGAAGTACTGAAGAGGACACCGAGCCTCAGCCTTCTACATCATCAGAAGCAAAGAAGCCAAAGAGATCACTGG
Organism: Sparus aurata; assembly: GCF_900880675.1. NCBI lineage: Eukaryota > Metazoa > Chordata > Actinopteri > Spariformes > Sparidae > Sparus > Sparus aurata. The sequence continues at coordinate 153,198 of NW_022045115.1, read as the reverse complement.
GAAGCTTTTTCAAAGGAAGTGAGGCTACCCCTTCAACTGCACCCACTGTGTCACCTGAGCAAGCAGTAGAAGCAGAGCTGAGCAGCTACTTAGTGTCTCCTGTGCAGGATAGTGAGGGAAATCCACTAGATTGGTGGAGAGAGCATCAGGTACACTTTCCCACTCTAAATAAAGTGGCAAAAAAGTACCTTTGCATACCAGCCACTAGCTCCCCATCCGAGCGGGTTTTCAGTTCTGGAGGAAACATTGTTACATGCCTCAGATCCTGCCTGAAACCTGAAATGGTAAACATGCTAGTGTTTCTTAGCAAGAATCTGGAGTAAACACTAGTGTGTAGAGTAGAGTGATCGCATGCAGCCATGAGTCAGATTCACATCTACAACACTAGTCTGAGTAAACAGGTCAGGATACCAAGTCTGCTCTTCCTTTTTGAAGTGCCCTGTTCAAGCCCCTCTTATTCTTGATCATCAGTGTTCTATTGACATTTTTGCACATGACATTATTTTACGTATTGGTTTAAAAGAGTTTAAAGTTGTCACATGGCAGTGTTATTTGCAATAGTTTTTTCAGTGTTTTATTGACATTTTTTTTACATTATTTATCATTTGTTTACAAGTGACACTACCTCCAAGGCCTTTACACATGATAATGGCATTATTTAGCCTAGAACTGTTTACAAGAGACTACCTCCAAGGCCTTTACAGACAGGCCTTTTCACATGATGGCATTACCTTTGCACAAGTCATTGTTTACTTTTCCAGTGGAAAATGTGAAATTTATTTTGTTTACAAGCGATGCAACTTGTTTCTCCTGTTATAGAGAACCTGATTACTTGACAACTCTAATGTGACCATTTTCAAGTGATGCAAGCTCTTTGTAATATCCCTATTTAGAATTTGTTTATAAGAGACTGTATTTTTAATACTTTGTGTTTGAAATTTAAGTTATTTTATACTTTTAAACTTGTTCAGTTGTCAACTACTAAATAAATAATATAAATCTTAACTTTACGTTTTTTGGGGGGTTTTTTTTGGCGTGCGTGCGGGGGGGGGGTTTACTTATCGTTCATTTATCGTTATCGAGGTGAGTTGCTCAATATATCGTGATATTGATTTGAGGCCATATCGGCCCAGCCCTAATATTAAGTCAGTAGCTTGATATGAATCAAATTATTATCATCACACTAGAAAATTAGTTAAGAGCCGCTGCTATCAAAAATTCACTTACCTGACAAGAAATGGGCCGAACAAATTCTGATGTTGTCCACATTTTGGCTTCGCTAACCACAAGCGCCTCCTTTCTTCTGATAATTTTTGGCACTGTTCTCCCTGATTTGTTATAACTTTTGGTAGTCTATAAAACTCGAAATGTTTTTCACGGTCTGACCGATTGGTACAGCCAAAAACACGGCAATAATACACCATTTCTTTTCGTTCGACGTTTGGGATCTACCTCTTCTACAGTCCCAGCCCTGACTTTCTAAAGGAGGCAACAAACCTCCCCTCCTAACACAGGAACATCTAACCCCCTGCTCTACCCGTCTTCGTCGACGGCAGTCCTAAATAGCTGCGAACGACACCCTCCCTCCAAAAAGAGTGCCGAGCCGCAGCGGTAAGATGCTCTCCTCATGCCCCGTCTGCTCAGTCTTTTGTCTCCTTCCAATCCTCCTCCCGCCCGCAGTTACACACCCACACCTGTACTCAATTCCATTAATAGGCGGGTAATGCTCATTACGTCACCGATTGCGTCCCACAGCACATTCACATCACAGTACGAAGGAGTATTAGGGCAGGCAAAAAAAAACAGGCAAAAAAAAAAAAAAAAAGTCAGGCAAAAAAATAAATAAATCCGGCACAAGAAAAAAAAAAAGTCAGGCATAAAGATAAATTAATTTAGAAAATATCAAAGTACTATTGTCGATGGCCATGGCTGCCTCTACAGACGCGTTGATTAAGCGGTACTTCAGAATCAGCTATAATAATAAGGAAATTCTCTCTCTTTTAGCTCATAAACACGGTGTGGTGATAAGTATTAGGACGCTAAAGAGACTGTGTTGGAAACTTGGTTTGTTCAGGAGGATAAACCATACAAACTTGGAGGAGGTGGCCGCATTCATACAGAATGAAATAGCTGGAACGGGTCAGATGCAAGGGTACCCCAGAGCGAGTGCGCGCTGACAGAGGCACAGAAAATGGGCACGTCGAGAACATGCTTGTCTTTTTGTGCAGGAACCACACAGATGCTTTTGCAAGAGACCGGAGTTTCATCTATGGACGCAGCACCGCAAATCAGCGGATTGAATCGTGGTGGGGAATCTTGAGAAAACAAAGTGCACAGTTTTGGATCAACCTTTTCCAAACCATTCAAGATGATGGACATTTCTCTGGGGATTTCTTGGATAAAAGTCTGATCCAATTTTGCTTCCTCAACCTTGTTCAGGTACAGTAGGCCTTCTAGCCATAGTATACAAATATCCCGTCCTCCCTTTCTTCCTTCACCTGTACAAATGTAGCCTGAGCACCCTCACCCCTCCTCACAGCGGGGCGCTGTGTCTCTCTGGTGCACTGATTGATGGGCGGTCACTCCTCTATATAGCAGGTGGTTTCACCTGGCGCGCCCTCTCCTTTTGCCGTTCTGCTCGTCCTCAGTGGTGGCGGAGTGGATGTCAGCGTGGCGGAGCTCAGGTGGTGTGGCTCTGCTGGCGTTGGAGCGTCCTTGGCATCTTCACCACAGATGCACGTTATCTCTGCAGACGCACGTTATCTCTGCAGCGCACAGGTAAGGCGCAGTAAAGCGCACCGCTGCCTCTTCTCCCCACTCACTTGTCGATTGTGTAAATGTGACACAGTTGTCTCCGCTGCAGTGTGGCAGACTGCTGGTGCCGTGGGGCTGGGTCGTCCCACTGGAAGCCCATCTGGGTGTCGTTGTGTTCTCCACGTGGTAAGTCGGCGTTGTCCGCTCCTCGCTTTCCATTCTGTTGTTCCGCCTCCAGCTGATTGCTATTTTGTGTGTTGCCTTAGAATATTTATTCTGACTCTCCACGACGCTGTGCCGGTGAGGTCCAAAAACACCGAAGCCATCACCTCCTGGACCTACTGCTGTTTTGGTTATACTGCAACTGTGTTTTGTGTCTCCTCGGCTCTTCGGAGCTGCGTCGGAGGTCAATTGACCTCAGAGGCGTGTAGCGGAGCTGGCACCGGGGCTCAGATTGCTGCCCCTGGGAACTTCATTAATTAATTAATATAATTAAGATTTGTATTGTGTTTTGGGAATGAGACTCCTCTCTATTAATTTAGTTAACATGGTTTAATAACCTTTTTCTTGATTTGGGTCTTTGTTTATTTCCCTGTTATTCAATTAATGTATTGTTATTCAATTAATGTATTGTGTGTGTGTGTGTGTGTGTGTGTGTGTGTTAAAGTGGCTGTGCTAGGACTGTGAGGCTTGGTTATATTCTTTTTGTTTGTGGACAGGTGCTGTGGGCCCCTGACGGTGACCTAATCCCTGGTGGTGGACTGTGCGACCTGTAATAAAGGTAATCAATTATTCCTTTTCCACAATTAACTATTTCCTGGGGCGAAACTCCCCAGGTGGCGTTGTCGGTGACACTTTATTACCCTCCACTTGCCACAATTTGGCGTTGTCGGCAGGATCACCACATTTTAAAGGGTCAGAGACGTTTTTTTTTGTTATAGGTATTTATCTTTTTGTTTAGTTTTTCCCATTGACGTCGGTATTTGTACAGTGGTATAGCCAAAACAGCAGTGTTCAGTCCAGTGTTCCATGTTTCATATTATCTTGTAGTGTTTTCCAGGCAACATGGATGAGGAGGTACAACAGCTTAAGGAGCTGGTGTTGCAGCTCAGGGCGGACAACGAGCGACTCCACCAGGAGCGTGCTGCTTCCCCAGGGGGCCCTGCTGGGGCAGCTTCAACCTCTGCTGGTCCGGCTGGTCATGTCCCCGCTGTCGGTGTCTCGGCTGCTCTCGCAGAGCGGTTGGTTGTGATCCCACGAGATCGTAAGTGTCCCATGTTTAATGGTAAATCGGGTATAGGCATTGTTGAGTGGGTAGAAGAGTTTCAGGCATGTGCGCGTGCTCGGCACCTTCTTGCTGCAGAGCAGGCATTGTTTATCTTTGACCACTTGGAGGGAGAGGCGAAGGAAGAGATCAAGTTTCGCTCTGCCGCAGAGCAGAGAGATCCAGCCCAGATTCTTGCCATCTTAAAGGAGCTGTATGGTTGTAGCCAGGCATATGTCACCTTACAGCAGGCTTTCTTTTCTCGCCACCAACAGGAAGGGGAGACACTGCAGGAATTCTCACTAGCTCTTATGGCTTTACTGGCCCAGGTTGAGCGGCAGGCGCCTGATGGAATGCCCAATGCTGACGTTCTTCTTAGGGATCAGTTCATAGAGCATGTCCTTGACAGCTCCCTTCGTCGTGAGCTTAAGCAGCTAGTTCGTCGCCAGCCCACCATCACCCTGTTGGGGCTGCGTAGTGAGGCTATTAGATGGGAGAGAGAGGGTCTTCCGGGGGGCTCTAGGGGTCGCAGCTCTTCATTACCAACATCTTATGGTCTCCAATATGGAGTGCAGGGCCGTTTCCATCAAGTCCCTCAAGTTGCTCCCCAAGAGCCAGGATTGGGAGCAGTAATGGACCTCTTGAAACGTCAGCAGGAGCAGCTGAACCAGCTAGCCCAGACAGTAGCTGCTTTGCAGGCCCCTCCTCCATCGGGTCCGGGGTCCCGTTCTGGCCCTGTTGTTTGCAGGAGGTGCCAACAGCCTGGCCATTTTGCCCGTGAGTGTGACGGTGAGCGAGTTCTTCCCTGCCGGCGTGCTAACTCTGTCACTGGTTTCAATCCACACACTGTCATGTCTTCTCGTTCTTCCCAGCAGTCGGGAAACTGAAGCCCGCTGAGCTGCCGAGCCACAGCTCAGTTGGGGAGTCCCTAGGCTCACAGCCAGGTGCAGCAGCGGAGCTGATTGCTTCCTGTCCAAATATTAACGTGTCCATTGGGGGAATTGGTGTCAAATGTCTGGTGGATACTGGTTCCATGGTTTCCACCATTACTGAAAGCTTCTTTTTGGCCCAGTTTGAACCTTGGGGCCATGATCGCCTTCGTTCTTGTCAGTGGCTACAGCTGCGTGCGGCTAATGGCTTAGCCATCCCGTACATTGGTTATTTGGAGCTCGACGTGGAAGTGTGTGGCAAGGTGGTGCCCTGCTGTGGCATCCTTGTTGTGAAAGACCCCCCTGGTGCTTCATCTTTTGTTCCCAGAATCCTGGGAATGAACGTAATTCGCAGATGTTATCAAGAGCTCTTTGGTGTGCTTGGGTCTTCGCTGTTTGAATCACCCTTTGTGTCAGGGGCGCCTGGCCCAGTCCTGGCCGCCCTCCAGAAGTGCCACCAGTCTTCAACCCAGGTCATCTCGAGCCTCACTGGTGCCGTCAGGGTCCGAGGCAAGCCGGTGGTGCGGATACCCGGTGGCATGATGAAGCTGGTCACTGGTACCTGTTCAGAGCAGTTTGCTAGTCAGAGTGTGTTATTCGAGCCTCCCGAGTCTGGGTTACCAGCAGGGTTGTTGGCTTCCCCATGCCTGTTAAAGGTTGTTCATGGTACTGTGTGTGTTCCAGTCGTCAACGTTGGAGAAGCGGAAGTCCTCCTTTACCCCCGGACTAGCCTTGGTGTCCTGAATGCTGCTCAGGTTGTTAGCTTGCCTGCAGGGGTGACTGAGTTGGGGTCAGCCGTGGCGACGGTGTCCTCCCAGGTAGCCACCCCTACAGTCCTCGATAGAATAGGATCATTAGATTCATCTGCCTTAACTGAGCAGGAACAGACCAGTGTGAGGTCTTTGCTGGAGAAGTATGGCTCTGTCTTTGCGGTTAATGATGGGGATTTAGGGTGCACCGATCTTATCTCGCACGATATACGTCTGCTCGATGACGTCCCTGTACGGCAGAGGTATCGCCGCATCCCTCCCTCAGAGTACGAGGTCGTAAAGACCCACATTAACCAGCTTCTTGAGTCACAAGTCATCCGTGAGAGCAGTAGTCCTTATGCGTCCCCTATTGTTTTGGTGAGGAAGAAGGACGGTGGCTTGCGGCTGTGTGTGGACTATCGGTTACTCAACAGCAAGACCCGAAAGGATGCTTTCCCACTGCCTCGCATTGAGGAAAGTTTGGACGCCCTTTCGGGGGCCCGCTGGTTTTCCACCATCGACCTGGCCAGCGGGTACAATCAGGTGCCGGTGGCTGAGCAGGACCGTTCAAAGGACTGCCTTTTGTACCCCCTTTGGTCTTTTTGAATTTAACCGGATGCCTTTTGGCCTCTGCAACGCCCCGAGCACCTTCCAGCGGCTGATGCAGCGGATGTTCGGAGATCAGCAGGGTCAATCCCTGCTGCTGTACCTGGATGATATAATCATCTACTCATCTTCTGTTGAGCAACATCTGCAGCGGCTGGAGATGGTGCTCGATCGGCTTCAGAGAGAAGGCCTCAAAGCCAAACCTGAAAAGTGTGCATTTTTCCAGCAGCAGGTGTTGTACTTGGGGCATGTCATTTCGAGTCAGGGAGTTTCTACAGATCCCAAGAAAGTTGAGTCTGAGTCAACTGCTGATAACGGGAGCAAGTTCTCAACAACATACCTGCCTATCATTGCATTCAGTTCAGTCTGTGTCACAAGTTTCTGTGAAGCTGTTTGCAGAGCACAGGTTAGCCACACCTGGCCTGCTATCATCATCAACAGCGTCAGCAACAGAGTTTTGGCCAGTGTTAGTTTTGTAGAAGCGTGTGCCGTTGAGAGATGCCTCATTAGATCACAGTTCCCAGATAGCAAATCATTTTGGCTCTTTTGTGGCATATATCTGGCCTCTTTGGGGTTGTTTTGGCAAAGGATTATATTTGTGGGTCAGGTTTGGTTTTGTTATGATCTGCCATAATAAATAAATGGCGCAATGTTATTTTGGCCGAGTTTTGGCTTATATCTGGTTAACCAGCCAAAAAGGCAATGAGCGGGACCATAATGTTTTTGAGCGTGTTCGCATTCATGATTTTACGGGAGCGCTTTGGCATCCCTCTGGCTTGCCAAAAGTCTGCACAGAGACCGGCAACTTTTTAACGGTTACGAGAGATCGCACTTCATTTCTCGGCGTGATCACTGGAGGTGAGTACATGTTTTCCTTCTCTCCAAAGTCGTTTGTTTCTGCTAACCACAAGTTTAATGGTTTTGTTTGATCTGTTCGAGACGCGAGTCATGTACGCAACTTGCATTTTATATAGCCTAATGAATAACATGACTGGCAGAGGTTTAAATGCATTTTTGATCTGATCGTTTGTGTAGGCTAACGTTAACGTTAGCCTACACAACGCTAGCTAGATGATGATGAGGATAATTAAATCGTCTCTGAGCCCTCTTATTCTACAGATTTTCATCGCTTTCATTCCTTTTACACCTTTTTAAGATCTTTCGCCCTTTGACCTTTTTACATTTTCATCCCTTTTTCACCTTTTTAACCTCTTCGAGCCCTCTTACTCTACAGATTTTCATATTGTCTTCACCTTATTAACCTCTTCCAGCCCTCTTAATCTACAGATTTTCATATTCTTTTCACCTTTTTAACCTCTCCCAGCCCTCTTATTCTACAGATTTTCTTATTCTTTTCACCTTTTTAACCTCTTCCAACCCCTCTTACTCTACATCTTTCTACCTTTCATCCTTTTCTCACCTATTTGAGCTCTTTCACCCTTAAACGTTTTTACCTTTTCATCCTTTTTTCACCTTTTTAACCTCTTCCAGTCCTCTTACTCTACAGCTTTTCACATGTTATCACCATTTTATCCTCTTCCAGCACTCTTACTCTACAACTGTTCATATTTTTTCACCTTTTTAAACTCTTCCAGCCCTCTTACTTTACAGCTTTTCATATGTTTTTACCTTTTAACCTCTCCCCTTCCTCTTACTCTACAGCTTTTCCTCCTTTTTCACATTTTTAAACTTTTTTGGTCCCCGTCAGCCTTTAACTTTTCACCTTTTTAGCCTTCTTTCATCATTTTAACATCTTCCTGCCCCCTACTCTACAGCTTTTCATATTTTTTCACCTTTTTAACGTCCTCCAGCCCTCTTACCGAACAGCTTTTCATCGCTTTCATTCCTTTTACACCTTTTTAAGCTCTTTCGCCCTTTGACTTTTTTACATTTTCATCCCTTTTTCACCTTTTTAACCTCTTCGAGCCCTCTTACTCTACAGATTTTCATATTCTGTTCACCTTTTTAACCTCTTCCAGCCCTCTTAATCTACAGATTTTCATATTCTTTTCACCTTTTTAACCTCTCCCAGCCCTCTTATTCTACAGATTTTCATCGCTTTCATTCCTTTTACACCTTTTGAAGCTCTTTCGCCCTTTGACTTTTTTACATTTTCATCCCTTTTTCACCTTTTTAACCTCTTCGAGCCCTCTTACTCTACAGATTTTCATATTGTCTTCACCTTATTAACCTCTTCCAGCCCTCTTAATCTACAGATTTTCATATTCTTTTCACCTTTTTAACCTCTCCCAGCCCTCTTATTCTACAGATTTTCTTATTCTTTTCACCTTTTTAACCTCTTCCAACCCCTCTTACTCTACATCTTTCTACCTTTCATCCTTTTCTCACCTATTTGAGCTCTTTCACCCTTAAACGTTTTTACCTTTTCATCTTTTTTTCACCTTTTTAACCTCTTCCAGTCCTCTTACTCTACAGCTTTTCACATGTTATCACCATTTTATCCTCTTCCAGCACTCTTACTCTACAACTGTTCATATTTTTTCACCTTTTAAACCTCTTACAGCCCTCTTACTCTGCAGCTTTTCATCCTTTATTCACCTTTTTAAACTCTTCCAGCCCTCTTACTTTACAGCTTTTCATATGTTTTTACCTTTTAACCTCTCCCCTTCCTCTTACTCTACAGCTTTTCCTCCTTTTTCACATTTTTAAACTTTTTTGGTCCCCGTCAGCCTTTAACTTTTCACCTTTTTTACCTTCTTTCACCTTTTTAAGCTCTTTTAGCCCCGTTACTCTACAGCTTTTTAGCCTTTTTAGATATTCATGTTTCTGCCTTTTCAACTCCTTCAAACATACAACTTCATGTTCAGCTAGAGAAACTGTTCAGCTATCAAAATGTTCAACTTTGTTAGCCCATTAAACCTATTGCTTTCAAGCCTTTCTGCCTCACCAGCTATTGGAAAATTCTGCTTTTTCTGCAAAATCCCGACCATTCAGACCATTAGTTTTATGCATTTTTGGCAGTAAGTTCAGCAGATTTCGCTTCAGTCTTCAGCATTCACACTGTATTTTCGTAGGAAATGCAAATGTTTCTAGTTATTCTTCCTCCCGCTCTTTTTTGGCTCTTTTCACGCCCCGCATCGTTGAGCGAATACAAACAAAAAATACATCAAAACGTGCGGCTCGGGCGGAAGAGTGCTGCTATTATTTTTCTCACGAAAATATTAATTTTTCGCGACGTACGTCGCGAAAAACTGCGAAAAATGTCCCATAAGGAATGAATGGGACGAGGTCAAAAAAGTCGCAAATCTGCGACTTTTTTCAAACATCTCCTACTCGGGCATACGTTCACGTGGAAACACCATTCCAGCTTTAAAATGTAGGCACAAGTCCTGAGTATTTTTGTTGTATTTGAACTTTATTCCTACGATATGTAGTTTTTGAACTGTGACCCTTGAATGGCGGTGAGTGATTTTGGAGAAATTCAGGGTTTTCAATGAGTGTGTATGGCGGAATGTTCGTGCAGCACAGTGGAGAGGACCAACCGACAGAGTGAGCGAGATTCAAAAATTCGCTCAGAGATTTTCTCTTTCCGTGACGATCCTGGCCACAAATTAGGCTCAAAAACAGTGATATTTTCCAGAGTTGTAGCCACACGTGTCTTCTTTCTCCCAATGTGTCTACTTTATTGGTAGGATTTATGGTTTCGGATTGATCTGCCTCTAACCGACAAGAGTAGCTCTCAACTGCTCCATTCACTCCAATGTAAATCGGGAAGAGGATTTGCAAAACTGCGGCCTTTTCTAACTCGCTCCTATTACCACATTTCTGAAACTAGGACCACAAAACGTAATGTGTGTGTTCCTTAAGGCCTTTCCCGCTTGATGGTGAGGAAACTTTGCTGATGCCATGTTTGCTTTTTCGTCACGGGGCAAAGCGCACAGCCCACTCTCGCGATTTCCCGGCGGGGAATTGTCTAGTTAGCAGAGCTATAGGTGTCCATAGTGGGCTGTGCAGAGCACAGCCCACTATTGTTATTCCTCGCGCCTCTTCTTATTAGTGGGCTGTGCTCGCCAGCCCACTATGGACACCTCTATAGCAGAGCTATAGGTGTCCATAGTGGGCTGTGCTCCGCACAGCCCACTATTGTTATTGCTCGCGCCTCTTCTTAATATTATTATTCTTCCTCCCGCTACTTTTTGGCACTTTTCACGCCCCGCACCGTTGAGCAAATACCAACAAAAAATATATCAAAACGTGCGGCTCGGGCGGACTCGGTATGCTATTATTTTTCTCAGGAAAATATAAATTTTTCGCGACGTACGTCGCGAAAAACTGCGACAAATTTCCCATAAGGAATGAATGGGACGAGGTCAAAAAACTCGCAAATCTGCGATGTTTTTCAAACATCTCCTGCTCGGGCATACGTTCACGTGGAAACACCATTCCAGCTTTAAAATGTAGGCACAAGTCCTGAGTATTTTTGTTGTATTTGAACTTTTTTCCTACGATGTGTAGTTTTTGAACTGTGACCCTTGAATGGCGGTGAGTGATTTTGGAGAAATTCAGGGTTTTCAATGAGTGTGTATGGCGGAATGTTCGTGCAGCACAGTGGAGAGGACCAACTGACAGAGTGAGCGAGATTCAAAAATTCGCTCAGAGATTTTCTCTTTCCGTGACGATCCTGGCCACAAATTAGGCTCAAAAACAGTGATACTTTCAAGAGTTGTAGCCACACTTGTCTTCTTTCTCCGAATGTGTCCACTTTATCGGTAGGATTTACGGTTTTTGAATTATCGACCGCTAACCGACAAGAGTAGCTCTGAAATGCTCCATTTACTCCAATGTAAATCGGGAGAAGGATTTCCAAAACTGCACGCTTTTTTAACTCGCTGCCATTTCCACATTTCTGAAGCTAGGACCACAAAACTTAATGAGTGTGTTCTTTAAGGCCTTTCTGGCTCGATCGTGAAAAAAAATTGTCGATATCATGTATGATTTTGACCAAATAGCACTAGTTTGACGTCCGAGATGTGAGGCAGAAATTGCTCTCAAATCAGCTCCCTCACAGGCCGTTGCTACGGCCCTTGCCAACGGTCACCTAGCAACCAAAAACAGCTGGGCCAAGAGAGAGAGTGACAGACAGACAGACACTAGACACACATCAGACAGACAGACAGACAGACAGACAGACACACAGGAGACACACATCAGACAGACAGAAAGACAGACACTAGACACACATCAGACAGACAGACAGACAGAAAGACAGACAGGAGACACACATCAGACAGACAGACGGACAGACAGACAGAGCGACATGTAGACACACACATAGAGCTGCTTAAGCGTGCTCTCATATGCACACAGACGCACACACACAGTATATTTCCCAGCATTTAAACGACATTAAACGATCATTTTTTCACTCATTCAATGTGCGGCTTGATCGGACTCTGTATGCTCTAATTCAGTTCTCTAGAATATTAATCTTTCGCGTCGTAAGACGCGAACAGCTGCGAGACACTTCCCATAAGGAATGAATGGGATGAGGTCAAAAAACTCGCAAGTCTGCGATGTTTTTCAAACATCTCCTGCTCTGGCATACATTCAGCTAGAAACACCATTCCAGCTTTATGTAGGCACAGGTCTTGAGTAGTTTTGTTGTATTTGAACTTTTTTCCTATGATGTGTAGTTTTTGAACTGTGATCCTTGAACGATGGTGAGTGATTTTGGAGAAATTCTGGGTTTTCAATGATTGTGTAAGGGGGAATGTTCGTGCAGCAGAGTGGAGAGGGCCAACTGACTCCATCACAGTCCGTTGGTACGGCCCCTGCCAACTGTCACCTAGCAACCGAAATCAGCTGGGCAAAGAGAGAGAGTGACAGACATACAGACAGGAGACATACATCAGACAGACAGACAGACAGACAGACAGGAGACACACATCGGACAGACAGACAGACAGGAGACACACATGAGACAGACAGACAGACAGAGAGACATGTACACACACACACACACACACAGCCATGCTTAAGCTTGCACTCACATACATGCAAACGCACACACAGTATATTTCCCAACATTTAAACTACATTTAATGATTATTTTTTCGCTCATTCAATGTGCGGCTCGATCGGACTCGGGTTGCCAATATTCAGCTTTACGAAATATTAATCTTTCGCGACATAAGTCGCGAAAAACTGCGATAAATTTCCCATAAGGAATGAATGGGGCGAGTTCAAAAAACTCGCAAATCTGCGACGTTTTTCAAACATCTCCTACTCTGGCATACGTTCACGTGGAAACACCATTTCAGCTTTAAAATGTAGGCACAAGTCCTGAGTATTTAAGTTGTATTTGAACTTTTTTCCTATGATGTGTAGTTTTTGAACTGTGATCCTTGAATGACAGTGAGTGATTTTGGAAAATTTCAGGGTTTTCGATGATTGTGTATGGCGGAATGTTCATGCAGCAGAGTGGAGAGGGCCAACTGACCGAGTGAGAGAGACTCAAAAATTTGCTCAGAAATGTTCTCTTTCCGTGACGATCCTGGCCACAAATTAGGCTCAAAAACAGTGATATTTTCCAGAGTTGTAGCCACACTTGTCTTCTTTCTCCCAGTGTGTCTACTTTATTGGTAGGATTTACTGTTTTTGAATTATCGACCGCTAACCAACAAGAGTAGCTCTCAAATGCTCCATTTACTCCAATGTAAATCGGGAGGAAGAATCTCAAAACAGCACCCTTTTCTTAACTTGCTGCCATTTCCACATTTCTGAAACTTGGACCAAAAAACTTGGTGTGTGTGTTCCTTAAGGCCTTTCCCGCTTGATGGTGAGGAAACTTTGCTGATGCCATGTTTGCTTTTTCTTCACGGGGCAAAGCGCACAGCCCACTCTCGCGATTTCCCGGCGGGGAATTGTCTAGTTAGTGGGCTGTGCTCGCCAGCCCACTATGGACACCTCTATAGCAGAGCTATAGGTGTCCATAGTGGGCTGAGCCCACTATTGTTATTGCTCGCGCCTCTTTTTATTAGTGGGCTGTGCTCGCCAGCCCACTATGGACACCTCTATAGCAGAGCTATAGGTGTCCATAGTGGGCTGAGCCCACTATTGTTATTGCTCGCGCCTCTTTTTATTATTTTTCTTCCTCCCGCCTTTTTTCCGTCGCTAACTCGCCCCGCACCGTTGAGCGCATACAAAGAAATTATATATCAAAACGTGCGGCTCGGGCGGACTCGGGTTGCTATTATTTTTCTCACCAGAATACGAATTTTTCGCGACGTAAATCGCGAAAAACTGCGACAAATTTCCCATAAGGAATGAATGGGACGAGGTCAAAAAACTCGCAAATCTGCGATGTTTTTCAAACATCTCCTGCTCGGGCATACGTTCACGTGGAAACACCATTCCAGCTTTAAAATGTAGGCACAAGTCCTGAGTATTTTTGTTGTATTTGAACGTTTTTCCTACGATGTGTAGTTTTTGAACTGTGACCCTTGAATGGCGGTGAGTGATTTTGGAGAAATTCAGGGTTTTCAATGAGTGTGTATGGCGGAATGTTCGTGCAGCAGAGTGGAGAGGACCAACTGACAGAGTGAGGGAGATTCAAGAATTCGCTCCGAGATTTTCTCTTTCCGTGACGATCCTGGCCACAAATTAGGCTCAAAAACAGTGATACTTTCCAGAGTTGTAGCCACACTTGTCTTCTTTCTCCCAATGTGTCCACTTTATCGGTAGGATTTACGGTTTTTGAATTATCGACCGCTAACCGACAAGAGTAGCTCTGAAATGCTCCATTTACTCCAATGTAAATCGGGAGAAGGATTTCCAAAACTGCACTCTTTTTTAACTCGCTGCCATTTCCACATTTCTGAAGCTAGGACCACAAAACTTAATGAGTGTGTTCTTTAAGGCCTTTCTGGCTCGATCGTGAAAAAAAATTGTTGATATCATGTAAGATTTTGACCAAATAGCACTAGTTTGACGTCCTAGATGTGAGGCAGAAATTGCTCTCAAATCAGCTCCCTCACAGGCCGTTGCTACGGCCCTTGCCAACGGTCACCTAGCAACCAAAAACAGCTGGGCCAAGAGAGAGAGTGACAGACAGACAGACACTAGACACACATCAGACAGACAGACAGACAGACAGACACACAGGAGACACACATCAGACAGACAGAAAGACAGACAGGAGACACACATCAGACAGACAGACGGACAGACAGACAGAGCGACATGCAGACACACACACACAGAGCTGCTTAAGCGTGCTCTCACATGCACACAGACGCACACACACAGTATATTTCCCAGCATTTAAACAACATTAAACGATCATTTTTTCACTCATTCAATGTGCGGCTTGATCGGACTCTGTATGCTATAATTCAGTTCTCTAGAATATTAATCTTTCGCGTCGTAAGACGCGAACAGCTGCGAGACACTTTCCATAAGGAATGAATGGGATGAGGTCAAAAAACTCGCAAGTCTGCGATGTTTTTCAAACATCTCCTGCTCTGGCATACATTCAGCTAGAAACACCATTCCAGCTTTAAAATGTAGGCACAGGTCTTGAGTATTTTTGTTGTATTTGAACTTTTTTCCTATGATGTGTAGTTTTTGACCTGTGATCCTTGAACGATGGTGAGTGATTTTGGAGAAATTCTGGGTTTTCAATGATTGTGTATGGGGGAATGTTCGTGCAGCAGAGTGGAGAGGGCCAACTGACTCCGTCACAGTCCGTTGCTACGGCCCCTGCCAACTGTCACCTAGCAACCGAAATCAGCTGGGCAAAGAGAGAGAGTGACAGACAGACAGACAGACAGACAGACAGGAGACATACATCAGACAGACAGACAGACAGACAGGAGACACACATCGGACAGACAGACAGACAGACAGACAGACAGGAGACACACATGAGACAGACAGACAGACAGAGAGACATGTACACACACACACACACACACACACACACACACACACACACACACACAGCAATGCTTAAGCGTGCACTCACATGCCCACAAACGCACACACAGTATATTTCCCAACATTTAAACTACATTTAATGATTATTTTTTTGCTCATTCAATGTGCGGCTCGATCGGACTCGGGTTGCTATTATTCAGCTTTACGAAATGTTAATTTTTCACGACATAAGTCGCGAAAACTGCGATAAAGTTTCCCATAAGGAATGAAAGGGGGGAGGCCAAAAAAGTCGCAAATCTGCAACGTTTTTCAAACATCTCCTGCTCTGGCATACGTTCACGTAGAAACACCATTTCAGCTTTAAAATGTAGGCACAAGTACTGAGTATTTAAATTGTATTTGAACTTTTTTCCTATGATGTGTAGTTTTTGAACTGTGATCCTTGAATGACGGTGAGTGATTTTGGAAAAATTCTGGGTTTTCAATGATTGTGTATGGCGGAATGTTCGTGCAGCAGAGTGGAGAGGGCCAACTGACAGAGTGAGAGAACTTCAAAAATTTGCTCAGACATTTTCTCTTTCCGTGATGATCCTGGCCACAAATTAGGCTCAAAAACAGTGATATTTTCCAGAGTTTTAGCCACACGTGTCTTCTTTCTCCCAATGTGTCTACTTTATCGGTAGGAGTTATGGTTTTGGATTGATCTGCCTCTAACCGACAAGAGTAGCTCTCAACTGCTCCATTCACTCCAATGTAAATCGGGAAGAGGATTTGCAAAACTGCGGCCTTTTTTAACTCGCTCCTATTACCACATTTCTGAAACTAGGACCACAAAACTTAATGTGTGTCTTCCTTAAGGCCTTTCCCGCTTGATGGTGAGGAAACTTTGCTGATGCCATGTTTGCTTTTTCTTCACGGGGCAAAGCGCACAGCCCACTCTCGCGATTTCCCGGCGGGGAATTGTGTAGTTATTATTCTGCTTCCGTACGTTTTTCAGCACTTTTCAACTCCTTTAAACTTTGACCGATTCAAACCATTCAAATATCAAAATGTTCAGCTCTTTAAGGACATAATAGCTATTACTTTTGGCTTTTCTAACTATTATACTTTTGGAAATATTCAGCTTTTTCTGCAAATTTTTGCCCCATTCATCCTTATGGGGATTTGTTCAAATTTCATTCTGTTATAACTTCAGCATGCCTTCAGCTATTCAAACCATTCAAACATTAAACTGTTCTGTTTTTTCAACCCTTTCAACCCTATGCTTTTCAACTTTTCAACTTTTCAACTTTTTCATCTATTCAGCTTTTCCCCCAAAAATTTAACATTGATTCAAATGGGAAAAGCTTCAAATCCTCTTCAAAACTCATCGACTTTCAACCTCTTCTTGTTCCTCATACATTGAGCGAGAGACACCATTCAAACTTTAAATGAATCACAAAATCTTGAACTATTGACCTTGTATTCAGTTTTTAAAACTCTTGTACAGTTTTGAAATGGTCGCAGTTTTAGTTTGAAGGATTTTAAGCCCGTCTTCTGAGTTTATAATGGGTGTGTATTGCGTGAACTAGAGTGCGTGACATCATCAACTGCCGCACCCCAGAGTGAGGAGCAGTTCCGAAAACTGGATCTTTTTTTTTGCTTCAGCTTCATTAGGATCCCACATCTTTAATTGACATAGACAGTATAGGCATATACATGTAGGAAATATTGTTGGTTTTCAGCTGATGTTCTCATTTCAGCTGTAGGACTTACGGTTTTGGATTTAGAAGTCCGAGGGCGACAATCACACCTGAATGTTCCCCATAAGCGGCAATGTTAATTTTGAGCCCAAATATCTGGAGGATCGCAGACGGTACACGTTTTGTCTCTCGCTCCTGTGCCCTCATTATGCACTCTACAGAAATAAAAATAACATGGGTGCGTTCAGCAATGTCTCCTGTTACTCAACATATGGCATGTTTTGGCGATAACTATAACAGTTTTCTCAAGAATCGCAGGAGTTTGGCAGGCATTCTCCCATTCATTCCTTATGGGGACATTTTCGTCTGTGTTTCTGCTCCTGCTGCAGCATGTCTGCAGCCATTTTAACCTCTTTCTGCCTTTAACTTCTCACCTTTCAGCCGTTTTTCACCTTTTTAACCTCTTTCTGCCCTCTTACTCTACAAGTTTTTGGCCTTTTCAATTTTTTGTTACCTCTATAAGCTCATTCCGCCCTCTTACTCCACAGCCTTTCATGTGTTTTCACCTTTTTAACCACTTCCAGCCCTCTTTATCTACAGATTTTCATATTCTTTTCACCTTTTAACATCTTCCAACCCTCTTACTCTACATCTTTTTACCTTTTCATCCTTTTCTCACCTATTTGACCTCTTGCACCCTTAAACTTTTTTACCTTTTCATCCTTCGTTCACCTTTTTAACCTCTTCCAACCCGCTTACTCTACATCTTTTTACCTTTTCATCCTTTTTTCACCTTATTAACCTCTTCCAGCCCTCTTACTCTACAGCTTTTCACATGTTTTCACCTTTTTAACCTCTCCCAGCCCTCTTACTCTACAGCTTTTCACATGTTTTCACCTTTTTAACCTCTTCCAGCCCTGCTACTCTACAGATTTCTAGCCTTTTTAGAGATTCATGTTTCTGCCTTTTCAAATCCTTCAAACATACAACTTCATGTTAAGCTGAAGAAATTGTTCAGCTATCAAAATGTTTATCTTTGTTAGCCCATTAAACCTATTGCTTTTGAGCCTTTCTGCCTTACCAGCTATTGGAAAATTCTGCTTTTTCTGCAGAGTCCCGACCATTCAGTCTATAGTTTTATGCATTTCCGGAAGCAAGTTAAGCAGATTTCGCTTCAGTCTTCAGCATTCACAGTGTATTTTCGTAGGAAATGCAAATTTTTCTAGTTAGTATTAATGTTACACATGTTTACAATGTTCGGTAACTGTTTGATTATTTTGTCTTAGTTAGGAAAGTCTGGTGCCTTTAGTCCCTTTCTGTCAGGCCTAGGCAAAATGAGGACTCAGGTGCAGACAGAGAACGGTAAATGCAAGCTTTTATTCTGATACTCCTAATATCGACTTCCGCTAGAGTGAAAACTCAACAGGCTATGAACACTAGACTCGTCTGACCAGATGAGAGACTAGAGAAACAACCGGATCAAATGGTAGGCATTTCGAAGGTCTAGTTTGGTGAACACCTGGGCTTGCTGGAGCTGGTTGAAAACAGAGGACATGAGAGGGAGAGGGTAATGATTCTTTATTGTGATATCGTTTAATGGGCTATAGTCAATGCATGGTCTAAGAAGAACCCCGCCCCTGCTGGGGAGGACGAGGGGCGAATCAAGCCCGCCTCTAACGACGCCGTTATGTACTCCCTCATGGCCTCTTTTTCGGGTCCCGAAACGGAGTACAGCCGGCCCTTAAGGCCCCCACACACCGCCCAGACGTCCAACTGCCTTATCCGACCACTCTCCGACCACTCCGTTGCCTCTTGTCTGACCTGTTCGGCAGAAAAGTTGCATTGAACACACCGCTTCGACGTGCTGCCTACTCCACAGTAGGGTGTACGTTCTGCGCTTGCGCGAGATGCAATAAGCGGGTGGCGCTTGTGTTGTGAGTTGTAAACGAGAACCTTATGCATGCAACTCTCTTTACTTTCGATCAAAACGAAACTTAACTATTTCCGATAAAAACAGCTGCATACTAAACATGCAGCGAGGCATTACCAGACGAACAAGAATTAATTTGTCCTGAACGGACAGAACAACTAGTCTGTGCCAGTACTGCAAAACATGAAAACGGGGAATGACGGAACGGAGTGCATAGAAAAACAAAGCGCACACAGTATTCCGTCCCTCCCACACACCGCGCTGATTCGCTAGCACAACGCCAATCAGAACGGCTATTCAGCTGGCACACAACCAATCAGAGAATCCAATGGCTCAGACGTCCGACGGCCCTCCTCCTCAGACTTCGCATGCTCAGTCGGATCCGACAACGTCCGCGCGGCTCCGAAAGCTTCCGACGCAGCTGAACACACCAAACATATTTGCTCCCGACCTCGTCCGAGCCTCTCCAAACGCTTCAGACGTCCAACGGTTGGGCCGGTGTGTTCCTGCCTTTAGGTATGGTGGAGCCTGGGATCAGTTCAATGGCGCAATCGTATGGTTGATCAGGGAGAAGAGACAGAGCCTTGGTCTTGCTGAAGACTTTTTGAAGGTGATGATAACAGGAGGGAACCACGTTCAGGTCCGGGTACTCGGCGTCTGTGGCAGGGTTGGCAGAAAACAGGTTAATTTCTGTGACATTCTTCTCCTGCATAATCGGGGTAAAACAGTTTGTGATGCACCCTTCCCCCCACTCTCTGATCTTGCCGGTTCTCCAGTTAATATGTGGGTTGTGAAGAAAAAGCCAGGGTTGTCCCAGAATCAGAGAGTGGGATCAGGAGGTAAACAGATAGAAGCGAATGAGTTCGTGGTGATGGTCAATGTGCATCTGGATGGGCTCACTCATGTGTGTAATGGCAAATAACCCTCGCCATTCAGTGATCTGGCTCTGATGGGTTTTGCTCGTGGCTCAGATTTAAGTCCTAGCTTATCTCACTGGACAAAACCCTCCCAACATTTCACCAGTATGTTGACTGCCCCACCAGAGACTGTAACACACTGGATCTGTTGTATGCAAATGCTAAGGATGCATACAGTCCCACAGCCATCCCCCCGCTTGGAAGATCTGACCACAACCTGGTTCTGCTGACCCCTAAGTATATGCCTCTTGTTCAGCGGCAGCCTGTCCACACTAGAGGTGTGAGGAGGTGGACTCAGGAGGCTGCTGACGCACTACAGGACTGCTTTGAGTCGACAGACTGGGATGCACTTGTTGAGCCACATGGAGAGGATCTCGACAGCATGACCGACTGCATCACAGAATACATCAGGTTCTGTGAACACACCACCATGCCAACCTGTACTGTACGCTGCTTCCCTAATAATAAGCCGTGGATCCCCAATGACCTGAAAGCCCTTCTTAACAAGAAGAAGAGGGCGTTCAGGTCTGGAGACAGGGAAGAACTGAGGAGAGTGCAGCATGAACTCAGGGATATGCTGAGGGCCTGTAAAGATGCCTACAGGAGGAAGCTGGAGGCCAAACTCCAGCAGAACAATGTGAGGGATGTGTGGACTGGTATGAAGCAGATCACTGGGTGTAAGGTGAGTGGCAGACAGTCATCGGGCAGCCTGGAGAGGGCAAACGAGCTGAACAGATTTTTTAATAGGTTCAGCTCACAGCCTTCTGTCGTCTCCATGACACCTCCAGACCCCCACACACCCTCACTGCCCCAAATGCTTCCTCCCCTCCCCCCTCACTCCCTTGCTGTGAGCTCTCCTGTGCAGCACCTCTCCTCCTCCTCCACCTCCTCCTCCACCTCCTCGTCCTCCACTGAAGACACCGGCAGCCTCCCCCGCATGACTGTGACTGCAGGCCAGGTTAGGAGACAGCTGGAGAGACTCCACCAGCAGAAGGCTGCAGGCCCTGATGGTATCAGCCCCAGGATCCTGAAGACATGTGCCAGCCAGCTGTCTCCTGTCCTACAACACCTCTACAACCTGAGCCTGGGTCAGGAGAGAATACCAGTGCTTTGGAAGACTTCCTGCCTGGTTCCTGTTCCAAAGAAGTCGACACCATCAGACCTCAATGACTATCGATCAGTGGCCCTCACATCTTACGTCATGAAGGTGCTGGAGAGACTGGTTTTGGCCAACCTGAGGCCGCAGGTGATAGCCCTGCTAGACCCTCTGCAATTTGCTTACCAGCCCCACTTGGGAGTTGATGACGCTGTCATCTACCTGCTGCAACGAGCCCATTCGCACCTGGATGGTGGAGGAGGCACTGTGAGAATCACATTCTTTGATTTCTCTAGTGCTTTTAACACCATTCAGCCACTGCTACTGGGGGAGTAGCTGCGGGTGATGGGTGTAGACAACACACACAATGATCTCCTGGATTACTGACTACCTGACAGGCAGGCAACAGTTTGTCCATATGGGCAGTGTTCTGTCTGATGCGGTGGTTAGAGATACAGGAGCTCCACAGGGGACTGTACTGTCTCCTTTCCTGTTCACCTTATACACCACTGACTTTCAGTACAACACCGGGTCGTGTCACCTGCAAAAGTTTTCTGACGACTCGGCTGTTGTTGGGTGTATAAGTGAGGGACAGGAGGAGGAGTACAGGGCACTGGTAGACAACTTTGTGGAGTGGACTGGACAGAATCACCTGCGGCTGAACATCAGCAAGACCAGAGAGATGGTGATAGATTTCAGGAAGAAGAGGAAGATGGCTTTCCAACCTCTGTGCATTCTGGGAAGGGATGTGGAGGCAGTGGAGGATTACAAGTACCTGGGTGTTACCATCAACCACAGACTGGACTGGAGATCTAACACTGAAGCTGTGTACAAGAAGGGGATGAGCAGACTTTACTTCCTGAGGAAGCTGAGATCCTTCAACGTGTGCAGCAAGATGTTGAAGATCTTTTATCAGTCTGTGGTGGCCAGTGTACTTTAATTTGCTGTGGTTAATTGGGGAAGCAGCATCGGAGCCAGCGACAGACTCAACAAACTGATCAGGAAGGCTGGCTCTGTGATTGGCTGCAAACAGGACACTCTGGAGGCTGTGGTGGAGAGGAGGAGACTGAAAAACTGTTATCCATCATGGATAATCCTCTCCACCCTCTCCAACTCACACTGGTCAGACAGCGGAGCACCTTCTCCGGAAGGCTGCTTCAGCTTCGCTGTCGTAGCAACAGATACAGGAAATCTTTCCTACCACAAGCCATCACTTTATACAACAACTCTCTCACCTCTGCCTGACAGAGAACTCTGGTCTCTCTACTGTTTTGTTGTATATATTATTATTGTTATAGTATATTTTGCATATTTTGTTTTGTTGTATATATTATTACTGTTTATTGTTTATAGCACACTGTGCACTGTATATATACACTATGTATATATTGGATTCTATTTATGTTATGTACGAAGTGTTTTATTTGCGGACCCACTGCTGCTGTAACAAAATGATTTCCCAGTCTGGGATCATTAAAGTAATTCTATCTATCTATCTATCTATCTATCTATCTATCTATCTATCTATCTATCTATCTATCTATCTATCTATCTATCTATCTATCAGCTAACCCCCAGTCCATCAGACTCTCGTCTGCTCCTGAATCGATGAGCGCTTCCAGATCAGTGGCTGTGTGATGTGTTACGGTAATTTCGTGAGGGTGCGTGGTACAGGGCTAGAAACGGTAACATGACTCACCGCTTGGGACGTCTTAGCTGGGCATGAAATGACAAGATGGCCGACCTCACCGCAGTAGAAACACCTCCCCTCCAACTGACACTTCCTCCGCTCTTCAGGCGTCAGTCGAGCTCTCCCCAACTGCATGGGCTCCTCCTCTCGTTCTGTGCGTGTGTGAGGAGTCAGCTCGGGTGGTGGACGATGAGGAGTCGGCCAGCTTGATGTGGGTGATCGAGGAGGTCTCTTCGTAGCTGTCGGTCTCCCACCTTGCTATCGTCGGAGTTGGCCGAACCGGTTGTCTGTCCGGATGGCCAGCGCGACGAGGGAATCCACATCGGAGGGTAAGTCCAGCGGAACGAGTAGGTCTTGTATGGGGGCTGACAGCCCCTTCAGGAACACGTCGTACAGCGCTGTGCCGTTCCACCCGCTCTCCCCCACCAGGGTGCGAAACCGCTGCCTTGCCTCAAATTGCTCAGTTCTTGAGCCTTTTCCCGGTTGGTGGTAACGGGATCGAAAGTCTTGGTGAGTGCGCCCTGGAAATCTAAGAGAGAGTTGCAGATGGATGAGCCCCGACCCCATTCAGCTGAGGCCCAAGCCTTGGCTCTGCCTCCCAGATGCGAAATCATAAACGCGATCTTGGACCGGTCCGTGGGAAAAACATGGGGTGTCAGTTCAAAATGAATCGAGCAGTCAATCAAAAATACTTTACACAGTCCTGGTACTCCAGTGTACTGGGCTGGAGGTGCCAACTTACAACCGGCTCCGCTGATAGGCGTGGGCGGAGCTGGTGTAGCGTTCATTGTCGGAGGCGGGGCTGCCGGACCTGGCCGAGTGAGTTGCCCCAGCAGGTCTTGTAGCTGGGCGGAGAGATGGCCCAAGTGTGCCACCATTGCCATCTGGAATTCCTCCTGATGGACGAGATGCGCCTCCTGGGTCCGCAGGACCTCCGACACCCGTTCTGCCTCTGCTGAGTCCATGTCAGGCCAGAGTATTCTTTCAGGCCTAGGCAAAATGAGGACTCAGGTGCAGACAGAGAACGGTAAATGCAAGCTTTTATTCTGATAATCTTAGTATCGACTTCCGCTAGAGTGACAACTCAACAGGCTATGAACACTAGACTCGTCTGATCAGACGAGAGACTAGAGAAACAAACGTGGCACAAGCACAACAAAAAACTGAAAATCGCTCCCCAGGGAGGAAAACACAAAAGGCTAAATTTACACTGATCTGAAGTCGAAAAATCTAAGATATGTTAACCAACGAAAATCGCTCTCAAGGAGGATAAAGCAAAAGGCTAGAAACAGAACTAAGCTACACTGAGCTAATAAAATGACAAATCAAAACGCTCCCGAAGGAGGAAAACACAAGGCACTATGAAATTAACTGGATCACAAAAGAACACGCTGACCAAAACTTTAGCAAAATCAAAATCACTCAACATCAGAGGCATACAAAGAATAACAGAAAAACAAGCAAGGCAATACTTCACGAAAAACTGTGGCAAGGCTGTGATACGAGAGCTGGAGGTACACGATAGGACGTAATACTCTGGCGACGAGACAGCGGAAGATAAGGACAATATATACACCAGGGAAGGGAGCACAGGTGAAAACAATCAGGGATTAGGGGAGACGTCAGACCGGTGACACGAGAGGAAGGGCAAGTGACCTGAAACGAGAGGAGAGTTACTTTTTCAAAATAAAACATGAAATTCACAAGACAAAAAACCCAAGACAGGACAGCCCTCACCGCGGTGTGACACTTTCACATGGTGGAAGGTATACAGTTTATTATTAATTCAACAACGGTATCGGATCGGTAGTGGGTATCGGCCGATACGCTCAGCCCAGGTATCGGTATCGGGATTGGATGGGAAAAAACTGGATCAGTGCATCTCTAATAAAGGAGTCATCAACTGGTTTTTTACATATCCAGTCCCTCTTGGATCGCTTTGGATTAATTCTTAAAACATATTAGAAAAAAAATAAACTAAAAAAATCAAACATAGAGCTTGTTTTTCGTTTCGTTTCGTTTTCTTCCGCTTTATCCGTGCGGGTCGCGGGTGTGTGCGGGTCGCGGGTGGATAGATAGAGCTTGTTCTAACGCTTTTTCATACCGCGACTTTCTCACACGAGATTGTGCGCAAGGTTTTGACCGGTCCGGATGTGCATTGCATTAATATGTAATGAGGCGCGCGTTGATAGGCCGCAGGAAGGTCAGAGCCGGAATCGGGGGGCGAGCCTGCATGCACACAGACTCCAAAACATAAACAGCCCCCTGTCATGGCGCACACACTAAATGACGAACCTTACGGAATTCAGACATTTATGTACGAGCCGGAGTCGGAACCCGAACGGGAGAGTGAAGAGGCAGAGACGGTGGAGAGACACGTTTACAGCAGGATTTCTCCGAATGGTAAATTCTTTTTTTTTTTTCTTCTTACTTTTCACACTCGTGTTTTACATGTAAGACCTGAGTTTTAATGCTGGCGGTCACGATGTATGGTGTGAAAATGACAGAGAAGTAGGCAGAAAAGTCTGGCTGAGGACGGCTGTGAGCCGATGCTTATGCGAGCTTATGCAAGTAGCCTCCTGTGGTAACGTCACCACAGGAGCAGAGTCAAAATCTCATGCTTTAGGAATGCACACTATTGTGCGCTATTCCTGTTCGTAAAAAGAGCCAAAGCGAAAAAACTGAGCCACTTTCAAACTCCAGCTTTTCAGGCAAGTTTCAACAGAGGTCCAACACCAATATGCATGATTTAACGAGAGAAATTGTGATTTCCGGGTGATGACTCCTTTAAATACCTGGAAACAAGACACATGATGTATAATGTTGTCCTAAGCCAAATCAGAGATACAAAACAAACTCTGAATAACATATATGAAAGTGAAATGGAGAAAAGAGTTAAATTTGTCAAGCAAACTTTTTATGAAAATGGCCCTAAATCTAAGAAACTGCTCGCGTGGAGGATACGCAAACCATTGGCAGAGAGATTTATTCATAAAATAAGACCCACAGACTGATAAGATGTATCACGAACTAGAAGATATTCAATGCTCATTTGAAAAATATTATAAGAACTTATACTCACAGCCCCAGGCAACTGAATCAGTGGCTGTATCAGATTTTTTTATCATCTCTAGATTTACCGTCGGTAGGAACAATGCAGAATAAAATAATGACCCAAGACATAACGGATGAAGAAATAAATGAAACCATATCGAGATTGAAAACAGGTAAAATGCCAGGAACTGATGGCTACCCAGCGGTATTGTATAAAACCTTTCGAAAAATCCTTGTACCGGTACTTAAAAAATGCATTAATGATATCCTTAGGGGCGCTATGCAGCTTTCCTGGAGACAAGCTATAATTTCAGTAATCCCCAAACCAGGAAAAGACAAGACAGAATGTAGCTCGTACAGACCCATATCAGTATTAAACATGGATTACAGACTACATGCATCAATACTAGCAAAAAGGATGGAGGATATTGTCCCTGATCTAATAGACCCAGATCAGACAGGTTTTGTGAAGCACAGGCAAACCCAGGACAACGTGCAACAAGCTCTTCACCTCAATCAGATGAGAAGTAGCAACAGAGAATCTATAGCTATTTGCCTTGATGCCGAAAAGGCTTTTGATTCTGTTCGATGGGAATATTTGTATTTGGTTCTCAAACGTTTCGTTTTCAACAACCAGGTAATTGGATGTCTGAACTCCCTCTACATTTCCCCCACCACCAGAATAAAAATTAATGGGTCCCTGTCTAATACAGTATTTCTTGAGAGGGGGTGTCATCAGGGCTGTCCCCTTAGCACTACACTTTTTGCTCTTTTTATTGAGCCACTGGCTCAGGCGATAAGAGAGGATAAGGACATAACTGGTGTACTGATTGGAAATACACAGTATAAAATGTGTTTATATGCGGATGACATTCTTATGACCCTTAGCAACCCTAAAGTAAGTCTCTCTAAATTACTGCATTTACTTGAAGAATTCGGCTTTTACTCAGGTTATCTGTGTACCTATCTCTGTAAGCGACTTTGGGTCCTTGAAAAGCGCTATATAAATTAAATGAATTATTATTATTATCATTATTATTATTATTATTATAATAAACGTAATCTCCACAAAACTCAAACTCTAACTTTTAATCTAAATCCACATGAAAACATTTATAGAACAAGTAAATTTAAACTGATAGACAGTATAATGAAGTACCTTGGAGTACGAATACCGAATGATTTAACTACCATTTACGACCACAACTATACTTCCATAACAGCTGATATCAAGGCAGGCTTAAACCGCTGGTCCCTATTACCGACAAATATGTACAATCGGATAGACATAATTAAGATGAATGTGCTGCCCCGTCTCCTGTACCTCTTCCAGTCATTACCAATCGAGATACCACCAAAGCAATTTAACGAATGGAATAGGATGATATCTACTTTTATCTGGGCAAAACAAAAGCCACGGATTAGATATCAGACACTACAGTTACCCAAAGATAAGGGTGGTAGGGCCCTGCCCTGTTTGGAGGATTATTACAGAGTGGCACAGCTTTGCTTCCTGGTCGGTTGGTGTGATCCGGAGTGTGAAGCAAAATGGAAGGAGTCAGAATAAAATTAATATGTGAACCTCTCCCAGCTGTGTTGGGAGACAAATCCCTCTTGAAAAAGTACCTATTGGGAGATAAACTAAATAATTGGATCGCAACCCCTCTGAACAAAAATGGCTACAAAATGGGTACAAAATCCTCAAAGACCCTAAGTATGAAAGAAATGCACGACTACTACGCTGAGTAGCATTTGATACGGAATTCACACAGGCCGAGCTGGACAGTAGGTTCACGCGATGGATAAACCTGGGTATTACCTCATATTGCAAAATCTCTACTAATGTTATCGTTCTGTGTGTATATTCATATGTCTGTGTTTTGTTTTGTTTTTTACTTGTCAAAGAAACATTAAACAACTGAGTATATTTTTACACCAATTTTTAAGTTCAAACAACTATTAATGTCTACATAGTGCACAATTTCTATGCTGTCCATTGAACTTAACAATATATGCTATTTCAGCATTACATATCTAAGTTGTATTGACGTAAACAGTATAACACAAATTTAGATTTTGTTTCAACTCAAAGATTTCAAGTTGCACAAACAAAGAAATGGAAGTTGTACTCAAACTTTAAATTTAATGTTGCTTTGACTAATTTTTACTAAATTATGTGTACTAGAAAATAATAAGTTGGTAAAACACAGAAAATGGTGTCAGTTTTATTTTAAGACAGCAAAGCATTTTTGTGTTTAGCATAACTGTGGAACTCTTGTTGATGTTACATGTTTTTGTTATGTAAAGTGAACACACATTTTTCATTTTATTGATCAAGAAAGTGACTGCTTGTCATATGAACATGAAAACATTGAGTGCATATTTTTACAACCATTTCTTTAGTTCATTCAACTATCAAATTATATGCTAAGTGCACAAAGTATGTATTGTTAATTGGCCTTGAACTAAAAAGGCTACTTCAGCTTCATAGATTAAAGTGAAATTAACTCAAAAATCAAAAATTGCTGTCTTAACATAAAAAAATGATGTTGTGTTCACACAACTATACTTGTGTGTTTGTGTCCAGTGAACATAACGTTTTTATGTCATTTTGACAGTCCTGAACATTTGTGTAGACTTTACAATAAAATGTTGTGTTATGGATGGATTGGGGTTTACAGTGTAGTAACTGTAACTGTCTTTGGCAACTTGTATGAGGAAAAAAATACTGCAGATATATGTGGAGAAGCTTCTGTCCTACCAACTGCTCGTCATATTTCTGCCTGAAAAACAGCAAGAGATGCCTGTCACCGGCAAAAAACTTTAACTCCTCAAGAGTTTGTGTTGAAAAAAAATCCCCCCCGATAGTCAGGCCTTCTGACCGAGACTTCAGTGAACTTTCCCCCAGAAAAAAGCGTCTTTCCCTGCGAGTGAGAGAGTCAGAGAGCGTCCAGTTTACTGATGGCGATTATGGTTATGTAATTTAGAGCAAAAAATGTGACTTTGTCACTTTACAGGATGTTTGGTGGGTCAGGATTTCAATCACAACACATTATAACAGCATCCATATGATTATGAACTGTCCGCGGGTTAAGATTCACAGGAGGACACCGGGGGAAACACCATGAAAACACACAGACGTTATCATCATGACGTATACCGTTACGCCTCTTTAAGTCGGAGATGCTTTGCTCTGTGTGAATGACCCATGGTGGAGAACTGGCGAACCACCACTGCGGCTACAATGCGGCTTCTCTGTGTGAAAGGGGCTCTTATCTGCCACTATTGGTGAGGGTGGGGTGGGGATGTATGTCGTCCTTTTCAGAGAAACAACTGCATTAAAGAAACAAAACATAAGCAGATAGTTTCTATTTGTTTATTTGGGCAATAGCAAATGTTATCACAAAAGTGGAAAATTAGATCCAATGTTAGAAAACAATCTTACATACAATGGCGGGGCATATACAAAATAGTCTTAAAAACTGCCGACATATCCTTTATCAAAGCACTAGATAATTCTGAAATTCTTTAGAGTTCATGATTCCAATTCTGAGTAACATCACTGATGTAACTGGTGAGGGAGATGGATTTTGTGATCAGTTTATCATGTCATCTCGCGGATCCATCTGGCCAGGCTTCAGGCTAGAGCTTAGATCGGGCCCAAAATAACAAGCCCGACCCGACACGAGCCCGTGCACGTTGTGTCCGAGCCCGGCCCGGCCCTACACATTAACGTTAACACATTAATACGTAGGCTGTTATAACTGACGTTCTAAAGCTCCACGTTGCACTTAAACTACACAATCAGTGACGCCGGTAACGCGTTCCTAATCCGACCACTTTTTTCAGTAATGAGTAATCTAACACGGTAATATTTCCAAACCAGAAATCAGATTAAAGTTACTTATTCAAGTCACGGTGCGTTACTATTATTTTCATCATTTTCCTCGTAAAAATATATATTTAGCTTTCTTCTTGCATCTCGAGGAGTGACGTGACGTACGCGAGAAGTCACGTTTTCAGCACGAAGACAACTCACGTGTAAAGCCTGATTTATGCTTCTGCGTCGCGGCGACGGCGTAGCTACGTCATCAACGCAGACCCCTACGCGGACCCTACACCGTAGCCTGACGTGCGCCTCCAAAAAATCCTGACTACACATCACGTCGACGCGTCAAGACGCGAACGGCAAGGTCTGTGATTGGTCTGCTCAGAACGTGATTTCCGGCAGTTGCTTTTACAGTCAACAGTATAACAACACCGCCACCGCATTTGTTGTTCAATATCCACGAGCTCTATCTCCAAAAACACCCACTCCATCTCAGTTGCCATTGTTTACTGTCTGACCGGAAGAAAACCAAGGAATCCGATATGAACCCCCCGAAACCAAACAAAGACACAGCAGCACCCCCCTAGCCGCTTGGCGGAACAACGCATCCCCTCGACGCAGAACTACGAATGCTCAATGATGGCGTAGGGTCGACGACGTAGCTACGCCGTCGCCGCGACGCAGAAGCATAAACCAGGCTTAACACCACGCAGCGACACAAGCAACATGGAGGGAGGAGAGAGATGCGCGTTTTCTAGCTGGAAATACAGTCATTATTTTGAGTTATTAAAAACACACACACACACACACACACAAACAAATGCTTGATCAAGGGCCCGGACCGAAAGTGACGGGAAATATCGGCTGGCCGGGTTGGGTCGAGAATCTAAACTCTACTTCAGGCTACGCACTTGTGGCCAAGCCACAGTTGTTTGGACTAATCAGGCATTGTTTATATGTGACGACTGGGAACCAAGAGACACAAGATGCAACTGTTTGTGTGAAAACAACACTGGAGGCTCCTAAAGTGGTTAGTGGAGATGCTGTTCTGCACCAGTTCTGTCAGAAGTTGGGAATATTTCTTAATTGGAGGTGGAGCAATGGATAGCACAGGAGGTTTCCCTGCTGAAAAAGATTTTTTCGTCTCTCCTGACTGGTTTTGGCAAGAGTTTTACTCACCAAGAGTCTCTGGTTGTGTACACCTACTGTTAATGTGATTGGTTGAAATTAGCCCTTGATCAACTGGATGGTTCGTCCAATCACCTGCAAGGTAACTTTTATATGGCCTGTCCAATTCCAGTTCCGGATGACTTCCCAAATGGTCCTGTGTTACAAATCATCTGGTACATCAGGTCATCACTGATGTGCACAAATTGCAAGAGGGGCTATTATGAGCTTAACAGGCTGCTGCATTCTCTTTGTTCTGTGACATGTACAATATCAGTATAAAAAAAACACATTGATTACAGAACTGCAATCTATGTGAAGTAGCATAAATTTCCTCATCTAAACTGCCAGCAAAAACAGGTTTCTGATAATAGGAAAAAAAGCCTCTTGAATCGACAAAGTAAACTATTATAATAGTTATGTGATCTGGAATAACACTTTTTATACTTTTTTTGCCTGTTCTGACAGTACTTTGTCAAAAATAATATTAATTCTCGAGTTGGCTTTCAAGAAATTATTCTTGAAAACATCTGATATTTCATATACAACAAAAAAATACACAGTAGAACATTAAGCATTCCTTTCAGCTGCAGAGAAAGTTAAAATTGCACTTACTTAATTCTGAGCAAGAAGTTGCATATGCTGCATAACCTTTAAAAAAGAGACTGCTATTCATCACTTGACCATTTTGCTAAACCCTGATCCATTTAACACATGTTGCTACCTGTAAGGTTTTCCATTCTATAACAGCACATATGCTATATATACATATATATTATAATAACCATGTCAAATTTCCCCTTCAAAATTATGAGCAATTTTTGAACCTGTAGTTGTTGATTTCTACTGACGAAGACAAAAGCAGCTTCTCATTTTTAGCTGACCCTGTTGAAGGCAGATTTAATCAGTCGGTAAATAGGTTATCACTAGCTCCATGAGATGACTGAAAAGTTGCTGGTTCTGTTCAAATCAACCAAAATCAGCAGGGAGAGGTGTGAAGTAACAGCTGATTAACATTACTGTTTGCACACTCTCCCTCACTCTATTCTTCTCTCTTCCTAACTGTCCCTTCACCTCCCTGTCGGCTCGTCTCCCCTTTGTTTTTGGCCACAATGCGGGGAAATTGAATAAGGGCCTACAGATCTACAACCAACTACAAAAAGCAGCAAGCTAAGAAACCAAACAAAGTCGTCTGACAGATCGCTCACCTCTGATCCATTTCAGCACTATGGACAGCGTTGCAGATTCGCACCTACGCACAAGCATCTTAAATCAACTGTAGGCCTACTCATTTCATAATATTACAGCACAAACAGCCACTTAGTTGCCAAAATATTTAGAAACTAAAAACAGTGGATCACATGACAGTTTAGTTCGCGTTTCATGCATGAAAGTCACAGTTTTAATTATGTTTCTAGCATCACTGACATGACCGCTCCTCCTATCTCCTTTAAAAGTCAGATTTAAATTGGCTGCGAAGTAGGCAGAAAATTTCAGTGGGAAATGAAAGAAGGACAGGAGAGTTAATAATGCAGGACACTATCAAATAGGTGCCGGTCCCAATCTGGAGGATTGTCACAAAGAGCTTAAAGTCTAATAGAGTTGCTTCAATGTTTGCTCTTAGTAAAAAAGTCATGGGCCTACAAATTACTTGTACCGCATATCACTTTATGACGATGATTGGACAATCACTGTTCAGGAGAAGGGTTTAGCAAATGGTCAATGCCAAGTCAATCTGCTATGACTGACAATCACCAGCTCTTCCTGATGCTTGAGTTATTTGCTGGTTTTGCAAGTTTCAGCTCCTGGACCTCCCTGAGAACAATGTCAGCCTTCTTCAGCTTTTCCATGGCCTTGGTCAGCAGATCCTCTGGCAAGCTCTCCTCGTCACTTCCTCTCTGGGACTGGGACACTCTGCTCAGGAGTTCGCTCGTCTTTTCCATCTCTAGAGCCACTACTGCCTCAAGTTTCATGACATCATCACCAGGAGCCCCATTATTTCCAGCCACAGGTCTGATTTGCTGTCTCACTTGCTGAGTCCAGGCTGAAGTATCAGACAGTAGATCTCCACTGGACCTGGCCTTGGTTGAGGGTTTGAGAGGAGGAGTGGGTTCTGGCCGTTGGAGGAATCTGGAATCTGGATCTGAATCTGTAACAGGAATCTGGATGTCATCTTCACTGGTTTCCAACACATCCAGACCAACATGGCTTCCTCTCAATGCAGCAGTAGACACTGCTAGTGTGTCTTCACTGCCAAATCCTTCACTCTCATTGTCTGAGTGCTGACCGCTGTCTACAGACTTCTCCTCCACCTTCTTTCTCTTCTCCGCATGCATGTAAGAAAGCAGTGGCCTTAAGCTGAGGCTGTCAGTAACTGGGTCATTTAAAGTCACTACCACTGTGGGCATTCCACTCTTGGTTAGTGAGTCTTGTGCTTGAGAAGAACTGCCTGAGATATCTAGGGCTGTTTGCAGCAAAGCAGTAGGGTCTTCTCTTTCCGTAGGATGCTGGTCAGTTATAGTTTCTTTGTTGGCTATGTATTTCGTGTCACACTTAGTAAGTTTCTCAGGCTCTTTTTTGAAGGTTGGAGGAGGACTAGGGCTCTTTCTGAGTGCCTCTGTGGAAGCAAGTGGTTCATTATCAGATGACTTGTTTATGTCACTGTTTATAGTCTCCCCTGATTCTTCTTCAGAAACCTGCCCTGCTGCACTTGGACTCTCAGATTGATCATCTCTGACAGTACGAAGAGCTTCTGTAGAAATCAACTGGTCGGCCTCATCTGTTTTGACAGCTGTTCCTTGTACCTCCTTCTTATTGTCTTCTTTAGCAGTTATCTCATCAGTTGTGTCTTGAACCTCCTGGTCTGGCTCCATAGGGTGATGGGAAGGTTTCTTCTCTTTGGATGGAGGGTTAGGGGGGTGAGAGTTTTGTCTGGATTGTGAGGCCTCTGCAATAATGCTCAAGGAGCTGCTGGAGCTGGGTTTATTGGGAGGGGTTGGTGGAGGAACAGCCTTGACATCAGGACTCCTTTCAGATATCTTCTCAGCTTTGGCATCCACTGTAGCTTCTTCAACAGATGAAACACAGGGCTTGGTTTCTTTAGAAGGAGGCATAGGTGGCTTCAGGACCTTAAACACATTGCATTATATTTGATAAGCCATGTTATCCAAACAGAAAAAAAGATATACACAGATACTCTTGCATTGTATGACAAGACTTAAACAGCATTATACAGACCTTTTTCACTATGCCCTCATCTGTATCAGGTTCATCCTCTGGTGTTATACAGGGTTTGGCCTCTTTGGTAGGGGGCATTGGAGGTTTAATGACCCTTTTCTGGGGACAGAGCTCTGGCTCAGTCTGAGACTCCTCGTCAGTGCTTGACTCCAACTGTGTCTCTGTAGCTTCACAAGCATTGGACGGAGGTGTTAGAACTCTAGCCTCTTTGGGGGTCTCAGAGCCATCAACACTGGTGTGATGGGTCCCATTAGGCATCAATGCATCCTCAAGATCAAGATCCAAACGCAGGATACCATCAGACGACATATCAGCAACCTAGAAGGAAAGGAAAATATCACACACAAGACATTTGATTAAATTAAAAGGGACATACTATACCATTTTTTGGGTTGTTCCTTTACTTTTGTGCAAGTGTGGGCCATGGCTCACTGCTGGGCTGTGAAGGTAAAGCAGGTGACAAACATTTTTGCCATATGTTGAAGTCCTTTTCCATTTGATGGGGGAACAGACTCTGACACAACATCGGAAAATTATATTACATTATTTCATGTCAGTCAGTCATGTCTGACTGCATGTGTTAGCATGTATTGAAAGATATGCAAATGTACTAACTGTTTTTAAAATATAAAATAGTTGGCTATTGTGTGGTGGTGCCTTGAGGTAAATATAGCTCGAAGAGTGTGAAATCACTCTACTTCGTCTGTTTAACAGGTTCATGTGTTACACTATATTGTCTTGCTGTCTCTTGATATTTATTAATAATTATCAAATATTTTATTATCCTAAGGCATTCTTGCTGAAACAATTATAATTTAAGGTATCTTGAGCCTTGAATTTATGAAAAAAAATGTATGTGAGCTAAATGAAGTTTAGTTGAGCTAGTTATGCACGTTTTAACCAATGAAAAAAACCATCCAAACATAAGAAAAAGCAAACTCAACGTAAAGTTGAGATTTAAATCCAGACCTTAGCAGTGCTAACCACCTAGTGTCTGTAACATAATGGATTCTCAAATTCACACACAAACCTCTTTCATGTGTATCCTGGTCGGAGGCCGCCGGTTACGGTTCCCTTTGGGCCTTGTTCGAGTGACATGCTCTAAATTGTTGCTTTCATCAATCTTCACCTGTGAAAACATGAAGCTTATTCATTCACCATTCCACTCAATCCATCTGAGCTTTCAATAGCTTAACACATACACAAACTCGGTGACACTTCTGATTCTGTGTGCAGATTACACGTGTTCACCTCATCAAAGACTTTGTTTTTTGCTCGATTGATGCCACCCCTCAGAGCTTTGATCCAAGCCTCCTTTTCCTCTGCAGTCTGAGCCTGGAACTTCACATCATGGACCTGTCAGTCATATATAGCATAGTCATTTCAAAATAAAGCTGATGATCAAATTTAAAACATACAGCAAGTGTTATAGAGCATTAAATGTACAGTCTTTCCCTATGTCTTTTTCATTAGAATAATTCAATCTCCTAACTTGTTTATTAAAAGAAGCACTTACTTCTAAGAGTCAGCAGTATGAGTAGATTTTCTGCCAGATCAGAGACCTAAACTGTTCTTGATTTTACAATAACAATCAACGCTCTTCACAGCTCTTTGTTTGCAGTGTCCCACAGCTCTGTTTTTACTGTTCAGCCCTAGTTGCAAGTTATATACTGTCTTCAATTTCTTTCAAAGTGAAAAATATACTCTTGAAATACAGTCTGAAATTACATTTCAAATAGTAAATATATTAATGTGGGGACTGTTGCTCAAGAAGTCACATTACAAATGTACTTAGACTCTGAACTTTTTCAAAGTTATTTTTTTAAATTTTCAAAAAAAAATTTGTGTATCACACACTGTAATTTATTCACTCTATTCCTCTGAACATCACTCTCTTCAAACCCAACATTTCTCAATATCTCAACTATGTGAGCTTACTTGAAGTTTTTTTACTGAACAGTGACAGGTGGTTGGTTGTTGGACACACTGATGCTGTGCTGCTGAAAGTAAATCTTTTTTTTAAGACAGTTGCCGCGGAGAATCCAAGAGGCAGCCAAGCAGCTCTTCACATCCTGCTCAGATGTGAAAAGCTCTATTCATACTTAGCAACCACAATAGAGCACAGACTACCAAAAGCTTCTGGAACTTTTACAAATATGCATTGTTTTATAAAGCTAAATGATGGCGTTTCCACTTGCAAAACAATCATTTGTAGCAGTATTTCCATTTTATTAAACCTTCATTCAAAAAATAACAAAGACAAAGGACAAAGGAAACAAGTGGTTAAGCCTTATCTTTCATAGCAATGCCATAAAGATAATATGTAGCTGTAATCATAGTAATATATAAAACTGTCCCACTGATGCACTTCATCTGACGACAAGCTTGACAGCCCCTTAATAGAGAGCCCGTGCGGAATTTTCTTGTAAACAGACAAAAGTCACATTATGTTACCATTCACTGTTAGTCACTTTTTTCCTCAATAACGATCAATATTCTTTTTTTCTCATAAAACACATGTAAAGCCAATTTTTTTCTGAAATGTTCGAAACCAGAAGGATGCACTATAAAGATAAATTACTGGGTTGGCTTTATGATGAGTTTTCAATGTCATAAATATCACCATGGTAAAGGTGGAGGTAATGTTCAGAGCTTTGGATTAAAATAAAGTGTTGCCCTTTCACTACATATATTCCCTGATGATATTCTCAATGAGCCATATACTGTGCAGTAGATTCTCAGCCTTAGATAATATTAACACTAAAACAAAGGTTAAAGCATACTCAAAGACCGATGAACACACAGCAGCTACAGACCACTATGTTTATGCTTTGCCTGTTTAACATATTGCATCATTAATGTATTGAGTCAGTTGGTCGTTATCACAGATAATAATTAACTGGTAAAATTAATTTCATTTTGATTTGGCCTAATACTAAAATGATTTCTACATATCTTTCATTATGGGACAGTGTCACATCTTGAGTATAATGTTTAAATATGCTGTGCGCGCACGCACACACACACACACACGCACACACACAGAGTTGCCCACGTTTGCAGCTCTCTCTTTCAGTGTTTGCTGTTGTTTTCAACAGATAGCAGTTGTTTTTTTAAAAGAAATCTATCTGTTTTTGATAAAACCGGATTAATGAGAGTCTTGAGACTGAATCAAAGCAGTTAAATACTTAGAGCTGATCTGAACTGCAGAGCAGGGGCATCGCACCCGTGGGGGATATGGGTGTTTTAACGGTAGTAGGCTACTTTTATAAATATGCACCATATATATAGTTTATTATTAATATTATGAATATTACTATTTTTCTGCATATTCTTGACTTTGAATGGGAGCAGCTGTAACGCCGCAATTTTTGTCGGGGATCAATAAAGTATTTCTGATTCTGATAAATAGGTCACATTTACATGTCAGGATGTGGTTATTATAAACACAGATTCAATATTAAAGTGTCATTTATCATCACAGTAACAGCGTTACATACACATAGCATTGCTCTTTGTCATGTCTGGCTGATAGCCGAAGCAATTTAAGAGTAACTTCATGCTGAATCAACTGAGTTTGTAAAGCTGGTCCCAGTTAATTAACAGCCAAAGCTGCATTTTCCACTTAACTTGGCCGGAGGATGGGTCTTAGCCTGGAGTAGAGTATAGAAGATAGAATATGCCAATTCAATTAGAATTTGTGAAGGGGGCATCTTCAGGCTAAAATGGCAATTTAAGTTGCTGTTGCTCTTTTGAAACCAACTGCAGGGGAGGTCAACACAATAACACATATTTTAGTTTTCTTTATTCTTCTGCTTTTGTTAAGTTTAATTGTTGGTAAGTTCTTCAACTTCACTTCCTTAATCCTCTGTTACTGTGTGAAACTGAAACATTGATACATTTGCAGTTGCTTCTTTGCATTGTTCCCTTAGGTGCATGTCCATCCATCTGTTTTGATGCACATATTCAATTAGCGCATAATGAACACCAAATATCGCAAAGATGTTTTTATGCTATACACACAAATCGCAAAGGGCCCCGAAAGGTAAGCCTGTCAAAGTGAGTGTCAGTGTTTGTGTGGTGCCAATTAGCTCGGTTGGTAGAGCGGGTGTCCCATGTACGGAGGCTTTATCCTCTCTATAGTGTATCCTGTCGTCCTGTCATCTCTGAAGCTGTCCAATCAGTAAAGGCCAGAAAATAAAAAATAAATTTTCTTTACAACTGAGATATGAAACTATGAAGCGGACTATCATTCTGGTCATGAGAAGAGTACAACAACGACATGAGAGTTAATTGTGGGAACACCAAGTCAGATAAACTTTTGTTTTCCTGTCTCTGAGTGTAATATCAGCAATAAATAGCCTCATTAAGTTCATGTGTGCTAGCTTGTAGTGCCAGTGCGTCTCTCTTCAGTATATGGTCTTTGTGTTCTATAACTTTGTGCCTGAAAGAAGTCAGAGTGAACTCCAACAGGCAACAGTGTTTATATATTGCAGCTTGAGAAAGGTGACCCAACCAGCAAGGTCATCATATTTTTGTAATGTGGCTGTCCTGTAAGAAAAAAACTAAAAAGTCAACTTTATACTTTTTAGGCCAGAGAAAAAGGATTTTTTTAACAGCTTATTCATTTCAAAAAGTAGAGTTTTCTGAACCCCAAAAATGTTCAGAGTGTTGTAATCTGAGGGATGAATATTGACTTAAATTGTCAAACAAATGTATAGGAGAAAACAGTACAATATTTACCTCTGGGATGTAGTGGAATAGAGGTATAAAGTTGGATAATGGAAACAAGTTCAAGTTCAAGATCTTCAAATTTGTACGTAAGTAAAGTGCTTGAAGTAAATGTATTTACTTACACACCAGCTATATTCCCAGCATTTATTTTATTGTTTTGAGACATAAAAACATTTCTTTTTTTTAATTAATTAAATTTTTTTTTCATATTTATCTAACATTAAAATCCTTGGTTTTAAACATTCTATAGCAGAGACACTGCTCAAGATTTAACCACACAGACACACACACCCTTGGTGTCTGCCATTACTCATTAACATTAGCTTATTACTATGTAAGTTTTATTCATCTTAAATTTTGTCTTTTTGACCAACCTCCCATATCCCCGAAATAGCGCCGGCGACCTAATAAAATGCACCCATAACATTGAGTAAACTTGTGGATTTCTCTGGGTTGAACGTTGTTGAAAACATTTGAAAACCCAACAAATTATATGACGAAGGGCTAGTTGTTTTGGAACATTTTAATGTTAAAGGAGAACTTTGGCCGTTTTTAACCCATATCCCTGTTGATCGAGGTTACTGAGTGCTGTCATTAGGAACAATAATGAGAACATTTGACACAATATTTACTGAGTATCAGAACGGCAGCTAAAGCGAACCTATTGGGGCAAACATAAGCGAAAGTGAAACTTAAGGATGTCTGCCCCCATAGGTTTGCTTAAGCTGCCGTCCTGATATTTGGTCAATATTGTGCAAAAAAAACGTTATTTTTCCTACTGACAGCACTCAGTAACCTCGATCAACAGGGATATGAGTTAAAAACGGCAGAAGTTCTCCTTTAATAAATTACATACTTTTAAAAAATCACTGAAGTCTTTGCTCCATTTATTGCACAACCTGTTTATGTTTCCTATTATGGCTTCTGCAAAATTTTGTGGGAGCTACTCTTCCTTTCTCACTCCCCATGCATCAAAAAAGGCAGCCTGGTCAGTGACTTTTCTTCTGGAGACCATCTGGAGGCCTGCATCCGGTTTGTGACAAGATTTGTTTTTGAGTTATGTAACGTCAATTGATATATATAAATGTAACTTTAGTTGCTTACATTCAATAAATGTTGAGACTGAAAGTTGTTATTTTAACCCAAAGTATAACCTTTCCTTAAAACTAATCTAGAAGTTTGATGCCTGAATCTAACCAAATCATGACCATTTGACAAAGTAACAGCAGTCAAAAAGTCATAATCTATTTTAGAATGTTTGCCAGCAAGCCTTTGAGAGTCTAACCAGGTGTTGCATATTACGTATTATTGATTACTTGACAGGTAGAGCGTCACAGTTTGAAGCTTAAGTCCATTGATCAATAGAGGTGGGTGCAATTCATCGATGTGGCGATGCATCGCGATGCGTCACGTGACGATTTGGTATCGATTAATTAACGTTGATGCTTTGCCGCAAGACCGGAACAAAAAACACGTAACCGGAACATTACAGCGCGCGCACCGCCCGGACTGTTTAGTGAGTGGGACCACAACAAATGGAGCAGTAACGTTAGTTTCTTTGCAAAATGGCAACAGCTTTAGCAGCCCCCAAAGAGCGGCCGATTCTCTCGCCACCGGGGTTCACTGCAGCCGTGTGGAAGCACTTCAGATTTTATGAGAGAGCAAACAAGACGACTGAAAAGACCTACGTGATTTGCTGTTTTCAGTGTTTTCTGCCAATAGAGAGGGCTCTCGTGCAAGTGGAGCTTTCTCTGGTCAAAGTTAAGTGGGTCAAAGTGCAAATGTTTACATAGTCATAAAAGAAGATATTTTGTGTCTTTGAAAAATACAAGTCAGATGTTCAAAAACCCTTGTTCTTGTTATTTACTTAATTAGTGTAGTTTTAGAGGAACTGTGTTAATTGATAGGCTATTTATTTACAAATGTAGCCACAGATGAAGACAAGATCAATCTTGTATGTAAAAATCAGCAATAAGCATTAAAAATCACAATAATCGAAGAATCGTGGCACCAATAATCGAATCGAATCGACAATCGTTATAATCGAAGAATCAAAGCTCCCATAATCGAAATCGAATCGTGAGGTACCCTTGTTGGAACACCCCTACTGATCAAGCTGCTGTATTTGACGAGTTAAGAGTGAGAACATGTTGGTGTGACTAATTACATTCTAATCATATTAAAATACTGCCTTAATACACCAGTGGCATA
This sequence comes from Sparus aurata, assembly GCF_900880675.1. NCBI lineage: Eukaryota > Metazoa > Chordata > Actinopteri > Spariformes > Sparidae > Sparus > Sparus aurata. Next base: position 112,451 of record NW_022045115.1, on the reverse strand, counting down.
TTATTTTGCATTTAACACTGAAGCATCTCATAGCTCACCTTATTTCCAGACTTGGCTGATCGAATCATTATCAGTCTGTGCTTCTTCTTGAATGGGCTCTTCAGTTCATGACATTTATCATAGTTTTCCAAGTCAAGCCTCTCCAAGCAGTTCTGCAGGTCCTGCAATACAAAGTATAACTACCTGTAAATTTGCCATTCCAAGTAAAAGATAAAGCAGACGCAACTGAGATTTTTATGAAAACAAACAGCAAATCCCACAACTGAGTAACAAGAACTGGATTGTCTTTTAAAGTGAAACTCTCGCCAAAATGCAACCAAGGCTTTTTTTTGTGAATGTACCCGAGTCAAACCTTCGTATAAAAGCATAATTATGATGAAAGAGGCACTTTTAAGATTTACTGTATCTTTGTTTTCAGGTCAAACTCAATTTCAATGGGAGTGCTACGGGCACTTTTACGATAGCATCAGAATTACTATTTTTAAAACACTAACAAGGTTCAACACAACATGAAACTTTGCTCGTAGTATCACCAAGGACTCTACATATGAACACGAGCATTGAGAACATTGTTTGTGTACACAGAGTTTACTGACAAGAATGTTTTTGAACAACTCACGTTAGCAGATGCTTGTTTCACTAGCCGTCGTCCTGCAAGCCGAGAAGTTTCTATTTACAAATACGACTTAACATGGAGCAGAGTTAAGGTGGACCACTCCCAAAGCTTAGTTCCAGATAAATGCATGGATAATTCATTGTTTTGTTGTTGGCGAAAAACAATATTGACCTTGAAGTTGAAAAAGGAGCCTCATATAAGAAAAAATTCTAAAATAAAATGCTGGAAAAGTCACGTGAGATATCGTGTGGATAGATGTTGCCAGAAGAAAGTACCATTCCACCTTAACTCTCAAATCTCCCAAGTTCCGAGTTACGCTTTCAGAAATCGACACTTCTCCGTGAGCAGGACAGCAGCTAGCGGAACAAGCAACTGCTAATGTGAGTTGTTCAAAAACTTTCTTTTTAGTAAACTCTGTGTACACAATGTTCTCAATGCTTGTGTTCATGTGTAGGGACCCTGGTAATAGTACGAGCAAAGTTTCATGTTGTGTTGAGCCTTTTTAGTGTTTTAAAAATAGCGATTTTGATGCTATCGTAAAAGTGCCCGTAGCACCCGCAGTGAAACTGAGTTTGACCCGAAAACGAAAATACAGTAAATCTTAAATGTGCCTCTTTTGTCATAATTATCCTTTTATACAAAGGTTTGACTCGGGTACATTCACAAAAAAAGCCTAGTTTGCATTTTGGCGAGAGTTTTGCTTTAAGGAACATAGTTGCTTATTCTGCACAATCTTTCGACTGTATTATCCATGTTTTGAGAGCCCTGTTTTTTTTTCAAACTGCATAAAATTACATTACAACATTAAAACAGAAAAATGAGAGTGCTGCATGAGAAGAGCAATACAAGAATAAGAAGAAAGTGCACCTCATTTTCATACACTACAGCCTCTGTCTTCTCCACATGGAGGTAGCGGTCCTTATAGCTTGCCAAAAGTCTGCCGGGGGCCTTCTTTACCCAGCCAGCCTTAGCCAGGAACTTTGGCTCTTTACTCTGGGTTGGCTCCTCTTTTGTATCCTACAATGACACAGAGGAGGGAAATCATATTCACACGCATGTCAGTGTACTCTAATGGTTTTTCCATTTTCCATTTTCACTTTAACTGTGAGTCTCAACTTGGTAAAGAGCAGAGCACCTACAAAGAAAGGAACAGCAAGCAAGGAGGAAAATGAAATTGCAGACAGAGAGCAAGACAGTCTGCCATACTTAGGTGGCTGGTATTTGTGAGTATTGAGTGAGTACAATTTGATATGGCTCCAAATAAATATCTGAATATTGTAGGTAAATAGGTTTTTAAAGAGGTAAGTCTTTTTTCTGGTGCTATACGGTAACAAATACGGTGAGAAACATGCAACTACCACCGAGATTCAGAAGGGTTCCAATGGTGATTAGGCTAGATTGAATATCATTCTAGTTTGATCTTTAACTATATCAGCATATTATAAAATCTGTATCTCAAATGTATAATTCAATTAACAGTGAAGCGGCATCTGCGGCTTTCAGACATAAAAGCATCACACCCTAGCTGTAACAAGAAATAGGAAATACAGTGGAAATAGAACAGCGATGTACCCAGACACATTACTGTGTCAACCCACGAAGATACCATAGGTGTGAGGGCTGGCTGAACCTGTCAGAGAGCCACCAAGCACCATCTCAGTTTGGGCTGGGCAATATCGTTATCGTGATATAAGACCAGTGTTGGGCACGTTACTTTTAAAAAGTAATAAGTTATAGTTACTTCTCCCTAAAAGTACCTGAATTAGTAACGGAATTACTCCACTATAAAAGTTAGTTACCAGGAAAAGTAACTATTGCCAGTGAGTGCTCTGAAGGAGTCTGAGTCAACTGTTGATAACAGGCGCCAGGGCCGTTTCAAGGAATTTGGGGGCCCCAAGCAAAATGGACATGAAGGTAGCTAACATAAAAATTTTTTGCTAGCCTACCTGCTGCGAAATTACACTGATTGTACAAGACAAGTAGAGCTATTTTATCCAGTATAATGTATCACTTACCACTATCTTATTTTTTCTTATCCTCCTCTTACTTTCTCTTTTTTCTTTTCTGGCTTCCTGATGCATAATTACGCTTCATGTGATGACTGCAGAGGTTTTGTATTTTGCCGGCAGCAGAGGTCACGAACCTGGCTGGCTGCTGTCAACGACTACTGAGAGGGGCCCCCTTGAGGGGGATCCTGATAACAGTGTCATTGCACTTTACTGCATTGACTATCAAAGGGGCGCTCACACAGTTTGTCGTTGCATTTTATTCATAACCAGTCGTTGTCTTGGGGCCCCAGGCCAGCTCGGGGCCCCAAGCAATTGCTTGGTTTGCTTGCCTTCTTGCGACGGGCCTGACAGGCGCATGTTCTCAACAACATACCTGTCTATCATTGCATTCAGTTCAGTCTGTGTCAAGTTTTTGTGAAGCTGTTAGCGGAGCTCACATTAGCCACACCTGGCCTGCTGTCATCATCAACAGCGTCAGCAACTGAGTTTTTGGCCACTAGTTTTGTAGAAGCGTGTTCTGCTGAGAGATGCTTCATTAGATCAGAGTTGCTTACAACGGACGTAGACAAAGGAGATTAAAGTAGTGTCTGTACTTCCACTTTGAAAATGTTAACTTTCCCTCCGGACTCGCCATTGCTGCAGTTCACCTCTGCTAGTTTGTGTGTGTGAGGCTGCTGTGTGCGTGTGTGGCTTGTGTGTAATCCGAACATTGCCACTGTTTGACTTAAGAATTCTCACTCAACGTTAGAGAGCCAATCATCATCACTTATGTGGTTGTCTTGCCCCTCCCTCCTCCCTCACCGGAGGAAAATAAGACCCTGTTTACACGAGGACGCTTGCGGGTAAAAACGACAAAATATTTTATCGGAAGTGCCTTTCGTTTACACGGTGACAGCGTTTTGGGGGCTTGAAAACGCAAAATTCTGAAACCACCCTCCAGCGTGGAAAAGTTGAATACGCTCCACCGCAGCGTTTCCGTGTACACTGGCAAAACGCAAAACTCTGCTCAGATCTGCTCACGTCGCGTATGCTTTTACGTCACATACATGCACCAGTACAGGGAAATAAACAAACATGTCGGATTATTTCCATGCATCGAACCTTCAAGCTGCTCTGGCAGCTCCAATAAACATACAGGAGTCTTTCCACGAAATGTACAAGATATGTACAGATAGTATTACTGAACAGAGAAGGATCTGTAATTACCTTTATCAAATTTTGGATGCACCAATTCATCGGAGGCGACCTAGGCGGCTTTGGACGAGACCCTAGCCACCTGGCATGCATACCCAATCGAGTTCCACACACTTTATGCACGCAGATTTCCTCCCGAAAACGCTGGTCTAAACGCGGAATAAAAAGTGAAGACGCGACGCCACTTTTGCGTCTTCTGTTCAGACCATCATCAGGTAAACGTAGCCTAAAACAGCTCTGCAGCTCCGGTGGCTGAGAGCCGAGTCGGATGACAACAGCTTCAATGATCAGCTTCAGTTTGTAACGCGCCGCATTTAATAGTCGGTAACGGCGTTGTAACGATGGAAATAGTAATTAGTTAGATTACCCGTTACTGAAAAAAAGTAACGCCGTTAGTAACGCTGTTTATTCTGACGCCATTATTCCCAACACTGTATATAACAGTGGTCCTCAGTAGGCGGCCCCCGGGCCGCATCCGGCCCGCCGGCCTCCTGTTTGTGGCCCCCGAACTATTACTCCTTCACCATGTGTTTTGGTTGGGTCAGCACGTGTACACCGGGACTTGTCTCCATGCCAACGATACACAGACAGCCGGGTCACTTACCGCTGCGAGCACAACTTTTAACTTTCACTTTCGTTTTCGGAGCAGTTAGTGTATTCACATTTTGCTGGTGGTAAGAGATTGAAAATGGCGTGTTTCAAGTAAACTGCTCTAACGAAATGGACAGTGAAAATCGGCTACTCAGAGAAATAGGAACTTAAAATTTGCATTCTTTCTCCCTCCCAACCAGGACAAACCTCACATATGTGACAGTGCAGCGGTAACAAATACTTGGCCTTACGGAGTTTAACAGGTTCTAGCTAGTCTTATCATGTATCTTCAAATACACAAAGAGTGTAACGGACGGGGAGTTTCTCCTGGCAAACACCCTTTCACTCACGGTGCCAACATTTTTATCATCCTTGGTAAACTCAACACCATTTAATCACAGAACAAACGACGTGAATTAACCCACAACCATATTACATATCATCTTATTCACAAACACATTCACAAACCATAATTACAACAACACCAACAGAATACCCAAGAGTCATTGCGCCACAGTCCACAAGGGGCGTTACAACATGCCAGGAGAAACTGTTATGAAGATTTCCAATTTGAAACTGCATCATGAGACGAAGCATAGGAATTTTGAAGAGAGATTTCCTCAAAATTCAGAGATAAGCACAACAAATAACAAATAAATGCACTGAAATCGTAATATCAAGCTGCAAGCAGGATTCTTGTCACATCTATGTCACAATGTAATAAAATAATGCATGACTGAAGTGATGGACACAATGTTCGAAGGCAAACCAAAAGAGGAAATATTCAACTATGTATTTTAATTTATGTTAAAATTGATATTACATTTTATTTTAGTTTGTGTTTTCTTGTTTAGAATGAAAAGGACATTTTGTTTTGAATATTACAGTATTATTGCATGTGTCCTGACCGACCTCAATACATGGACCTTTGAGTCATTGAAAAAAATCTTTGTGGCCCTTTAAGATTTGTATTTAAGTACCCCTGGTATATAATATAATAAGACAATATACTGTCTGAGATTTCGTATATCATTATACTTGTCTTTTCCTGGTTTAAAAGGCTACATTAACAATTATATCCACATTACAGTTGATTATTAATCAAAAATCCAATGGTGTTAAGTTTTTGTGTACTAATAGTCATCCCTACAATACAAGATTTTTTTTCGTATTTCTGATATGTCAAAATATTAAGATGTATGATGTATACCACCATACAGGCTAAATATCTTTATTATTCTAGCGCCATATCTGCCCAGCCCTAATCTCAGCACAATTTAAACCAACATTTTGTTTATCCAGCCATGGGTTTTACATACCGGTACAAACAATGGCTCTTTTGGTTGATTTAAATTATCAGTCTCTTACAGGACACAAAACAATGATATAGGTGAGTGATTAAGTATGTGTGTGAAACAGTATGGCATTAGTATAAATAACTTATCAGAAAGGCATGTAATGTCTGCTTTAAAAAAACACTTCAAATTTGATAAGACATGTTCCTACTTGTGTAACCAAACCTAACTCTAAGAGGAAATGTGCCTGTGCTCAGTTTAGTCTCGCATTGAGGTTGTGCAGCAAATAAGAAAAAAAACAGCCCTGCTTACATTGTAGTGTTACTGCAAAAAAAGAGTTAGGCAACAGGCTGAGGCCTATTAAGATCAGCAGCTTTCACTTCTTATCAGGCTTTGTAATTTCTGACAACAGGCCGTGTCTGTGACACGTCACCTCAAACTATAACGCATTTGGACAATATTTATCTACTTTGGGCTTTGCTCTTCACATAAGTTACCTGCGTGTTTTGTCCAATTGCTATTTGTTCACAGATGTAGGTTTACAATTAAGCCTAAAAGGGAAGTATCTATGCACGAACAAAACAGCGGCTGCTAGGCAACACAAAATACATCTTCTAGTGTGAGTAATAGTGAATCTGTGGACAAATGATAAAAGAACTGAAAAACTTTAGACTTGTAATGAAAGCTGTAAGGGCTGCTGCCGTGTGCCGCCAATACACACCACATAGGCTACTTACAAACCTAACCCCAACCCCCCAAGTGTGTTTTGGGAATGAAGTTAGATGAAAAGAAGTAATTTAAAGTTCTTAGCAGGTATAAAAGATTAATTAAAAATAAAGAAAGAAATAAAGAAATATATATATATATATATATATACACACACACACACACACATATATACATATATATATATATATATATATATATATATATATATATATATATATATATATATATATATATATATATATATATATCAGTGGCGGCTGGTGACTGAAAAAATTGAGGAGGACAGGAGGAAAACCAGTCCACGGTGTCATGTTATTTTATACAAGACAACTACTTATCCCTACTTTCTTATATTTAATGAAAACTAAGCAATAAAACAATGACTTAAAATAATTCTTAAAAAAAACATTGTATTAAATGGCTAATATACAAGACAAAAAAAATACCACTGTATACCCCTTCCGGAATTTGATCCCCAGTCACCTGCTCTACTCACTGTGCTACCACAGCAATCAATGTACATACTTCAGGACAGCACAGGACATCACACACATCACTCATCACAATCGCCCGGTCGTGCCGCTAACGTTATTTCCTCCAGCAGGACGAACGAAACGAAAACTATGAATTATTTTTCTGACTGCTTCGCTCTGATTTCTCCCAACAGTTTTTTTTCTATCAGAAATTTGCTTATATTTCCTTTGAAACCGATTCCAATGTCGCTGAAAACTCGATATTTCTTGTCCGAGCATGGCGGGCAGTGAAAGCTGTAAAATACCATATTGACCCGAACATAGGACGACCCTGATAATAAGACGACCCCTCTTTTCAAGACTAATCTTCAGAAAAAGACTCTGATATCCAAAATGTGTTTCTCAGTAACAAACTCACACACCTTCCTGTCAATCTCTTGGAAGCGGCCGCTTAGAGGACCACAATAAGCTTTTCTCTTACTGTTAGCGTTTTCAGACGATCTTTTTGGACCCACCATCTTCGGACGTTACACTCCGTACCTCCATATTTCTTGGCTGGCTGACAGTTGTTTGGCACCTCCGCTGCATTGATCTCATTATCTTAAAATCAGCATCATAGCTCCGCCTCAGATGTCTGTTAACTTGCCACACTTGATCCACTTTGCTCCGTAAAATCACCGCGTCTCTCCATTTTTCATCTCCTGTCACTTCTTCTCCGCTGTGATTGACAGATAACCGCAGCCACAGTGTCAGTGACGTCTCTACAATAAGCTGGCGCCCTCTGCTGTTGTGGTCGTGTAGCGACCCAGACAATTATCAGCATGTGTCAACGGCTAGACCCCTATTATATGACGACCAGAGACGTTCTACTATTGTAGACGACCCCACTTTTTCACATAATTTTAATCGAAAAAAAAAACAAAACTCGTACTATATTCGGGTCAATACGGTACATAGAAGTATTTTTTGTATACGGCTGTATAAACGTGAGAATGGAATTTGGGAACTGTTATTGGACCAACCTGCTGTCAATCTTGTATTCTGGTTGCTGATTGGTAAGGGAGGACGTCCTCCCTTAGCGCGTCATTTTACGTGTCTTAGCCAATCATAGATCAGCATGAAAAAATCCTGAATGCATTGAGTCAATGGAAGGAGATCCCTCCCACGGAGGACAGCAGCCCTCCGTCCTCCTCTAGCCCCCACCTTCCTGCTCCCTGCTCCTCTCACAGACTGCTCTGTCTCCTCCGGCTGCAGCTGTCGCTGTTCAACCGTTTCAGGTGGATTTTCTTCCAAAGAAGAAACTTTTTAATGATATAATTTATATACAATATTTTATAAATGATACTGAGATTTGGTAATGATTTATTTCAACCAGTTACTCTTTCTTAAAAAAAAATGGATCTTCCTCTTGCCTCCCAAAAATAGAGGAGGACCAACCTCCTCTGCCTCTATGGACGAGCCTCCTCTGATATATATGTATATGTATATATATATATATATATATATATATATGTATATATATATATATATATGTATATATATATATATATATATATATATATATATATATATATATACATATGTATATATATATATATATATATATATATATATATATATATATATATATATATATATATATATATATATATATATACATATATTTGTCTGTTAATGTCTCAAACTAACCATTATGACTCTGTTATTAGTATACTCAAAATATGGCAGAATGAAAGGCTTACATTAACAATGGCAAGGATAGGTGTTCACAGTTAATCCAATTTAAACTAATGCCCTGGCAAGACTACAATCTTCATGGATTAAGAGAAACACTCTGCTATTTATTTTCTTCTTTTTCATAGTTTGATTGAAAAGTAATTTTAATAATTCCTACACTGGAGGAAATTGTAGCTCTAATCTTCTGCAAGCAGACCTATTATCATATTCTACAGCGTGGTCAGTATCCAGCCCAACACAAAAGTTCCACACAGCCCCTTTAAATATTGTATCCATACAATGTTTAAGGGGGGGCCTACTGGATTTGGCCCTAGTAACCCCGCAACCCCCTTGAAAAAGGGGCGATAAAGCGGTAACATCCTCGCGACCACTGATGGGCAGTAACGCGTTAGAAGTAAAGCGTTACTGTAATCCGCTTACTTTTTTCAAGTAACGAGTAAAGTAAGGGATTACAATCGCAAAAACAGTAATTAGATTACTGTTACTTTACCGCAAGCAGGCTGCGTTACTGCTTTACTTAACCGTGATTTTTTTGAGACTGTCTCGTGAGTGACAATGACGTACGCAGGGCTGATTGCAGCGGCTGTCCCTCTCGGTCCCAGCCTCCAGCAGCTGGAAGCGCCTCGCCCGCGATCTCGCTTGAGGGTCGGAGGGTGATGCGCCGCGGAAACACCGTCGGAGCTGCGGAGGCGGGTAGACGATGTCTGACGCACCGCTCTTTCGCAGACTGTAACGTAAACTCCCAGCGCAGCCGGTCTCATCCTGGCCGCTGCACCATGCGCCTGCGAGTAGCACTCTCCTCTGAGGAGAGAGAGGGGTCAGTGTCAACGTGTTACCCACTTGCGTCTAGCCGGAGGGCGGAGGGAGTGCGGTTATGTCTCTTTATGTCAGATAAAAATGTACCATAAAGGTCCCAGAAACAATGGCACTTTCTCAGCTTAACTATGGTTACACCATTTTATAACTTAAAACATTGTGTGCCTCTGTTTACATTTCAACTAGAGCTTCCTAGAGGAAAGATTTATGATTTAAGATTACTTTTTTGAATTTGAAAATTATCAACAGGTACTCTAATGAATTATTTGTTTATTACTGCTTGTTACTGAATCTATATCGAAGCATTTAAATCAGTATTGAATCAAATCGATATTGAATCGAATTGCGACTGAAAGAATCAAAATCGAATCATGAGGTTCTTAACAATACCCAGCTCTACTAGAAGAGGTGGGTAGTGATGCAAAGCCCTTTGGGAGCTGGTGCTACTGTAATATTGGCTCACGCTGGGTTTGTTTATCTCATGTCTGGCTGTTGTCCATTTATTTCCTGCCGCCACGAAAGGTCTATTGCTTTATAGCGTATTCAGGTTGTACATCATGTTTTTGAAAAGTAACTTAGTAAAGTAACTAGTAAAGTAACTAATTACTTTTGAAAATAAGTAATCAGTAAAGTAACTGGATTACTTTCTCGGAGAAGTAATCAGTAATCATAAACTAATTACTATTTCCAAGTAACTTGACCAACAGTGCTCGCGACCCTGACGGAAAAAGTGGAAATTTTAAAGTGGCTGTGTGGAACATCCAATCCACAGTTCAGAAACTTGAAAATATCCAACAAATCCTGCCCAGGCTTGTGTAAGCAGACGGGGAAGGTCTCTCATATGGCCAGTAAAAAAGTGATTAATACATGTAAATTGTTACAAATTATTAGATGGAACCTCTTTAATAATGGATTCCAGTGCCCATCCAGTTACAGGTTAACATCCATCTCCCTCAGCCAGTGAGTTCAAAACACTCACACACTAGTTTTGCTTAAACATAATGCCTTTAATGCATACTAATGTGGGCATAGGCTAAATACACAAACCTGAATAAAGCTTTGAGCACTAGATGGAAAAAGCTAACTGTTAGACATTCAACAGAAGTTGTATTCAGCCATATAATAGCATACTTTGGCTGATGTATTAGAAGGGCTGGTTTGAAAAGTTTCTTTGGACATTTTGATATTTTTTGCAGTTCAAAATAATTGCCAGCATCATCTTTTGTTTTGCTGTAAATTAAAGCAAACTTCACTATGGCGAAGGCAGGGAGGAAGTAATTCCACACAGAGAGCAAAGAAATCCACTTTGTATACCCACTTTAAAACAGACTAAGTTGAAGGTTGACCACAGAAAGATAAAGTCCCTCTTGCTCACAGTGGCCTGCATGTCTCTGACATGGGTGAACATGGAAAAAATTGATGAGGCTGGGTGGAACACTGCAGTACAGCTCAGTAAAGTGCCGACCCACCCTTGCAACAGAGCAAGAGGTTTCCATTACTCAGGGCTCAGCTGACTACTATAGCTCTGCACTGTGAGATCACAGAGTAGGTGAAGGAGCTCCAATTTTAGACTCACACAGGAAGTCTGCTCTGCACTCACCAATACAGACCTCACCAACACTTCAACCAAAAACTATTTGCAGTATTGTGGTGGACTCTGAAATGGATCTACTGTCAGCTACCCTTATGCAGAATAAGACAATATGTTTATGCAGTTATAAAATAACAACTTGCCAAAACTAAGGTCTTAAAAGAGGAAGAGAAGATAGAGTGCACGGTTTTATAGAAGAGATGCACCTCAGCAGACATGTGTTTCTGCTTAAGTTTTAGGTCAGAGAGCATCTGGCATTCATTCAGTACGTTTACATGCACAGCTTAGTCAGATTACAGCCATAGTTCGACTATGCTACTCAATCAGACAACTGCAATTGTTCGAGTATACATGCCGGTGAGAAAATCGGATTATTGGCCGAAGCATGTCATATGGTCCGGTACGATAGGTGGCGCTGTACCCATTTCAACTAGTGGTGACAGAGCCACCTCCGATAATTAAACAAACTAGATGCACAGTGGCGCTCTTTCTTGCGGTGATTTCGGAGGAAAGACACCGCCGCGTCATTCTAAGAATGAAAGAAATCTCGGGCCTGCGCAGAACGCAAAATCTGATCCGATATGATAGAATGTATACATGCAGGGATAATGCGACTATTAATCGAATAATCCAGGTATTTTAATCCGACTATGAGAAATCCGATCCGGTCCGATGTTAGTCAGACTAAGGTGTATACATGCATCTTAAAAATCCGATCATAGTCGGACTAACCCAGTAATTCGGTTTTCTTGAGTGTCATGTAAACGCACTGATTGATTTTCACAGTGACCTGCCCAGAACGAATTTACCAAAAGCGTGACAGAGGCTCACACTTTAGATTCAGATTACTAGCTTTTCCATTAAATTTAGCCCAACTGAATACTTACTGTTTGAGTAAGGGAGAAATGAGAAGACAGTGGGGCTGGATCAATTTGTTTTGCAATTATTATTAATTTCTTTTGAGCTTCAAATGAAATACAAGTTACTAGCCAATCAGTGATGATTGGTGATGTGTCAAAAGGGATTAAAAATGACAATAAAAGTTGAAGTGATAAGCAATAAAGTTCTGATTAACAATTTCTGACTTAAAAACAGTCAAATTAAAGAGACTGAAATGTCAGGACACAGAGTGGGGTCCAAAAGTCTGAGACCACACTGAAAATCTTGAATATCGTCACATACCAAACCGTAAAAAAAATCAGAAAGATTGAGCATATAGAAGGGGGCAGTACATGGAACTCCAAAATGCTTTAAGAGTGGTATCCAAACCACAATCTGATGGAACCAAAGTGACCACACCATCAGAGGATAATTCATCAGGCCTAGTTTGCATATAAAGCAAGGCTGCAGCAGCACTTTATCTAGAGACTTGGAGTTAGATTTCAGTTCCCTGCAAAAATAGACTTGAAATGATGATTGCATATAATATATCTTACGTTTCTTTATTTCTTTTGTTAGTGCCTGAGCACCAACCAGTGAAAGGACCCCTTTTTTCGCAAAATTAATTGCTTTTGTGAGGGCTTTAACATATTCAAAAACACACAAAGAATTGCACAAAATTGAGCCTTGTCTTACAATCATTATTTCACTTAGATGGTGCAGTCTATCCTGACAATCTTAAACCCAATGTAATTAGTTAGTTTTCTCAAGTGCCAGATAGTGGACACAGGAGGTTATTGACCTCCTTGGCACAGTGTCCAAAACACATGGAAATTCCAGAACAAATGTCAAACAAATCAATCAAAGTCTGTCAAACAATCTTGATGAAAAATTAAAACTGAAAGCTGTGCTGTTCAGCATACGTTCCCAAGTAAATGGGAAAATCTTCAAATCCTCTTCAAAACTCATCGACTTTCAACCTCTTCTTGTCCCTCATACTTTAAGCTAGACACACCATTCCAACTTTTAAAGAGTTACAGGACTGAACTAGAACTGCAAGCAGTTATGAACGGGGGCCAAGCCCCCCAACGCGATTCGGACCTTGCGCACTGCAGAGCCCACGGAAGTTGGCCCCAGAGGATGACGGGCTTGGGGCAAAAGTGAGGACACAGGCCAACGTCTGAGCTGTGATGTTCACTGTAATGGGAAGTGCAAAAGGCTGAATGTGTGCCGATTTGGATTTGTTGTACTAAATCACGCCCACTTGACCAATTGTTACTTAAATATATGGCTGGCCTCAGGCGTGACCCCACATCAGTACTGTTTCACTACATTTCTATTGTGACAACAAAAAATGCATTTATGTTGATTAGTGTGTAGGCCTACATTTTCTAAACATATGTGAGAAGTGAACTAATGTTACAGAACCTGTGGAGCAGAAAGAACTTTTTATGAGGAGCTACAAAGGTGACGTGTAATCATGTTGGACGTAGCACAGTAACGTTGAGTTTTTTTTAAATATCACCTACTTAAAAGGCAAAAATGCATTTACATCCGTTATAGTGCCACCTATAGGCCAATTTGCACCAAATTGTCACAGAGCCACTGGATGACTTCAGGAACAATTGACTTAAGTTTGATGTTGAAAGCATTTAGTTTGACCGAAATATGAAACAATATGTGTTTTTTAGCCGGCAAAAAAGATTGTTTGGTTATAACTAGCAGATTTTTTGTGCCAAAATTCTTTTGACAACTTTTCATCAGACACATCTGGAGATTCTATGTGCAAAGTTTCAGGCAGATGGCGCTTAAATTTCAGGAGGAGTACGAAAAAGTAGGTTTTGCATATGTGGCGATTTAGCAAACGAAATGTGCAGCAGAAGTGGCCGTGTCCTATGTCAGAAAACCCATCCCTATTCAGAGAACATATGGGTATAAGGTTTGTGAATGTGTTATTTAAAATTTGGAAGTTAAAGGCAAAAACGCGATTGCATCCATTACAGCGCCATCTAGTGGAGTACATGTGCAATTTTTGGTATGGAAGAACTGTGTCCTATTCTATATGTACCTTATAAATTTCAAGATAGGGGCTCAGGATTGGCCCTACATCATACCAACCATATTTCGCAAAAATCGGTGTAGCCGCTCAAGAGATATAAACTTCCCATATTTTTAGCGCCCCCTAGTGGCCATAATTGGCCAAATTAGTCTCATCCCTTCCCAGTGTCATGGCAATCAAGGATCTCAAATTTGGTGTTAATAGCATTTAGTTTGACCGAGATATCAAACAGTTTACATTTATATAGCTAGTGTCTGCTTGCATACATGTTCCCTCGGCCCCTCGGGCTTGGCCCCCTAACTATTGGGCATGTATTCAGTTTTTAAAAATCTTTTACGGTTTTGAAATCATCACAGTTTTAGTTTCAAGGTTTTAAGGCTCTTCTTTTGATTTTATAATGGGTGTGTATTGCATGAGTCAGAGTGCATGACATCATCACTAGAGTGGAAAGCAGCTGGAAAAATTTGAGAAAAAATTCTCTTCAGCTTGATTTGGATCAAGTATTTATACATAGACATGTAGGAAATCTTGTTGGCTTTCAGCTGATTATTTTAGAAGTAGGACTCAAACTTTCGGCTGTAGAAGCCCCAGAGTGACCAGCACTCCAGAGCTCCCCCATAAACCGCATTGTTATTTTTGAGCAGACGGTACCTGTTCCTTCTTTCGCTCTGGCGCAATCATTTTTCACTCTACAGAAATAAAAAGACATCACAGAGTTTAGCAATGTCTCCTGTTACTTAATATATAAATATCTTGGCGACAAGCTCACAGGAGTTTGGGAGGTGTTTTCCCTTTCATTCTTATGGGCACATTTTCATCTTTGGTTCTGCTACTGCTCCAGCATAGCCAAAGAAACTGTTCACCTTTTTAAGCTCTTTCAGCCCTCTTACTTTTCAGCATTTCTGCCTTTTCATCTTTTTAAAATATTCCTCCTTCTGCCTTTTCAGCTTTTACATACTTTCAGCTTTATGATCAGCTAGAGAAATTGTTCAGCTATCAAAATGTTCACCTTTTTTATGCTTGTTCAGCCTCTAACTTTTCAGCTTTTTCAAATATTCAGCTTTCTGCCTTTTCAGCTTTTTCATACATTCAGCTTCATGTTCAGCTAGAGAAACTGTTCAGCTATCAAAATGTGCACTGTATTTTCGCAGGGAATGCACATTCTTCTAGTTTATATTTGTAGTTGTGACTGTGGTGTTGTTTCACAGTTAGTCACAGATCGATTACTCACACAGGGAGGATATATTTTTGTAATGCCACCATGGCTAGAATAACAACAGTTTTGTTAGTACATAGCCTGTTGTTTTAAGTACAAATGGTGTCACACAGCATACAAACATCTTTATTCTGAACTCAGATGTGCAGATAATGTGACATGGCATACCTTTAACAGTCAAAAAGGTACATCACATCAGCAATATGTATTTGAAGTTTTCATGTGTGCTGTAATTAGTTATTATTATTCTCACTACTGACTATTCTCTCTTTTTCATAACGACAAATAGCCATCATAATTTCCCAGACAGCGTGTTTTCAGTCAAAATAACGGTTCAAAACCCCAAAGATATTTTCTTGAGATGTGAAAAGTAACAAATCCTCACATTGAAGACTGGAAGATGGGAATATTTGGCATTCGTACTTACTTTCGTTCTTGTTAAGTTAAATGTTAATCTTTCTTCAAAATAAATTCCAATGAATTTTCTGTTAATCATTTTTCAGCCCTATTTTCGCCAGCTGACTCGGGCTAAAAAAAAAAAAACAGGTCAAGCATGTGATGAGCATTGTCAACATTGCAAACTGATACAGCTCTCCAGAGGACAACTCCCAAAGAAACACCTAAACATGACCATGACTCACTTTATTTTCTTATGCCAAATAACTATGAACAGTGCAAGTGTTATATGTCAACATACCAGTGTTCTAATCCTCTGAACACAGAATACACTTCAGAAAACACTTGACAGATTTTTCTAATTGTTCAATTATTTGCTGTTGGTCTCCAAAGATGATCATAGGCCTACTTTACAGGGCTCATGGCAAGTCAAATTAAATTGGTCAACATGGAAAATTATTTTAAGAAGTTCAAAGTCAAGTGTCCCTTGAAAATATTTTGTATTAATAAATATTGTTAACAAAATCTGTTTTCGTCAGTCATTTTCGCTTCCTTTTATTTCTTAGAGTGCTTTGCAATGACTGATAGGACTATTAATAGTAAATGTTTTGAGAGTAACAAATAAAACGAAAAACTTTGCATTGATTATTAACTTTGTTGTTGTTAATCAGTAATTGTTAATGTATAATTCAAGCCTTACCTTTAAAACAACAAGGGCATACATTTCTTGGCTATCAAAACCATTGAAACTTTAAATAACAAACTTGATCATCAGAAAAAACATATTAAATCATGGAAAGCAATCACCCAGACTCATAACCTATGAACTGAGGGGGGAGAGATAAGTGGTCGGCTCATTTGCTATTTGCTAAGTTCACACAAGCTTTCACTAGCAAGGACCACACCATCAACGAGATGTGTTTAAGGATTTATTAGTGACAAAGGAAAACGAAGTGTCGAAGATCTTGGTTCTTTTGAGTTCTTCGAGTGCGTTGTGGGGATTCTTGTAGAGAATCTGCCGCCGCTCCCGGGCAGCGACGGACCCCCTCATGGACCTACGAGGGAGAGGAGAGAAAGAAGAAACAGACAGAGAGAAATGGGGTGGGGGGGAGGGGTGCAGAATACGAGAGCGAAGCAGATGAGAGGGTCAGGTGGTTATTTATAGAAATGCGGAAGTTGGCGCTGTTGAGGTGTGGTCCTGCTCCTGAAACTTCGCCAATTAAGCTTCAATTCACTAGCAAGGACCACACCATCAACGAGATGTGTTTAAGGATTTATTAGTGACAAAGGAAAACGAAGTGTCGAAGATCTTGGTTCTTTTGAGTTCTTCGAGTGCGTTGTGGGGATTCTTGTAGAGAATCCGCCGCCGCTCCCGGGCAGCGACGGACCCCCAAAAACCTCCCATTACTTGAGAAGAGATTGAGCGGATCTGAGATCTTTGAGATCTGAACAGATGTAACGGTGGTACGTTTGGGAGGACCAGCGGCCTATGAGATGTATGAAGTGTTCTGGGAAGCCATTACAGGAGGCTGAAGTGGCAGCTCCGATTCTGAAGGAGTAGTTGTCGGGCAAAATACCAGACAATGAGAGCACCCGGCGAAAGTGTTGGTGGAACCAGAATCGAGTAGCCACTTGGCTGGATTCGGAGATGAAAAGAGGATCTGTCGTTGTTGTGAGATTTACAGAATTGCAAGAAATTTGCGAGGGTTTCGAAGGGATTCAGTGGTGATTGGACCTTGAAGAAGAAGACGGGTGTAGGCGGACCAAATTGATTGGTTTTGGTTTGCTTTAAGTGGAACACCATAGTGTCGTCTGAAAAGCGAGACAAGTCAGAAATGCAAGCATGACGGCTTGAGTCGAAGTGAATGGTTGAGGAGGTGAATTCGGAGCATCTGAGGAAGCCAAAAGGCAAGCAAGAACATGGCTTCCAGGGTTTGGGCGACTTGAGGAGTGCCGTACCCGGAACGGATTGTGTGGAGGCAGATTAACGGCAAGTTGGCATTAAGAGGAAGACGGCAAGGGCTTAACGAACTGTTAACGAACAGCCGGTTATTGTCTTGGAAAGAAGCTGATACCGCTAAGGTAAGCTTGGTGGTGCGTGATTTGTCATGAGGAATGGGCGCAAGTACTGAAAGAAGTCGTGGTGATGAGATCGAATGACGGAAAGGTTGTGTTGTATTGGTCGTGAAAGTAATGGAAGCTTTCCAAGCTGTCCAGTAGGAAGAGAGGGTCGAGGGTGATAGGCTGTTGATGGTGGAGCTCTGGTAGTCGTTTATCAGGGGTATAAGCGCAGGATTTACGAGTTGAATGTCGACGCCCAACTGGCGTAGGGAAGGTATCTGCGTGAGGTGCCAAGCTTCTGAACTTCTGGCATTCATTAGCGAGCTTCGGGGGCGATTCTGCCACAAGCCATCTTCCTTTGTAGAAACCCCCAAAACCGGCCTAAGGAGCAGCATTGCTGTACAGATGGATGTCATGTGGGTTAGTTGGTTGGTCATCGTAAAAGAAAGTGATTCCGTTCCAATTGGTGATAGGGTTGAGTCATGGACAGATTTCAGCAAGGCTCGAGCTATCCAGGGAGATGGAGGTCAAGAGTGATGGGACGGAAGGGACAGAAGTTGACGTTTGGTGCGGCGCTGGGCGCAGAAGAAGGTTAGGCTGAGCTTTCCGACCGGGAATGAAGTCTAAAACTTGTTAGTGTCAAGAATGATTCCGAGAAACTCAAGGGATGTGGAGGGGCCCTCTGTTTTCTCTGCGACGATGGGACCCCGAGGTTGGAGAAGACTGAAGTCAGGGTAATCAGGCCGGAAGCGGGTGGCGATGTGGTGGGGGGAAATTGTTAGACTGGATCCAGCTGAGGGCTTCAGGTGGGGTGTCGAAGAGTTTAGGCTGCTTTGCGACCAAAGGTGAGCCTAACGGCGAAGTAATATATACCACGCCAATGGATGCTGAAGAAACGGCAGAAGTCGGGGTGAATAGGGAGGACTTTAAGAGCACTGGTCTGTTCCTGGACCTTCCTTAACTTCCTTAGCGAGCGTGCGGTCAACTGAATCTGGCTCGGTTATGGTCGACTGAAGATTTTTGATTTCAAAAGAGATAGATGATTGTGTGGAGTCCGGGGTGAAGACCTTCTTCAAGTCCTTTATGAGAAACTAGCTTTGGCGAGGTAGGTTGTACGGGCATTCGGGGTGGGCGTGGCCCCCGCTGCAGAAGGAGTAAACGTGGAGGAAGCGGCACTGGGACACGGTGCATCCGGTACTGTTGAAGCCGTTGCAAATCGAACAACCTCCTTGGTGCATGACGGGCCTGCCTTTCTTATATACGCCATTGATTACGGGAAGATGACAGAAGGGGTAGATGACATCTGTTCTGGAGGTATGGGTGCTGGTGGAGCTGCCGACAACAGGCGAGAGAAGGCTGAAGCTCTCGTTTGGTTTTTTGTGCGGCCCAGTGTGGGTAGCTGTGTATAAAGTGAAATTAGTGTTTGCCTGTTGAGGGGGAAGAACGGGTGCCGGCATCCCGGTGCTGACGACCCCAGCCGACATGAGCTGCTGGGACTGATGGAGCTGGGAGATGGAAGCTCCCTGCATCCCGGCATAGGGTGCTGGCACCCGGTGCCAGGAGCCCCGGTTGAAGCGAGGTGCTGTGGTTGCTGGAATTAGGCGGCAGAGGGCACTGGCATCTTGGTGCCAGGAGACTTGGTTGAAGCGAGGTGCTGTTGTTGATGGAAACAGGAAGCAGAGGGCGCTGGCATCCCGGTGCCAGGAGCCCTGGTTGAAGCAATCTGCTGTGGTTGCTGGAAATAGGCGCCAGAGGGCGCTGGCATCTCGGTGCCAGGAGCCCCGGTTGAAGCGAGCAGCTGTGGTTGCTTGAAACGGGAAGCAGGGGGTGCTGGCATCTCGGTGCCAGGAGCCCCAGTTGAAGCGAGCTGCTGTGGTTGCTTGAAACGGAAGCAGGGGGTGCTGACATCTCGGTGCCGGGAGCCCCGGTTGATCAAGCTGCTGTGGTTGCTTGAAATGGGAAGCAGGGGGTGCTGTCATCTCGGTGCTGGGAGCCCCGGTTGATCAAGCTGCTGTGGTTGCTGGAAACAGGAAGCAGACGGCGCTGGCATCTTGGTGCCAGGAGCCCCGGTTGAAGCGAGCTGCTGTGGTTGCTCGAAACAGGAGCAGAGGGCGCTGGCATCTCGGTGCCAGGGTCAAAATCTGAATCAGAATCCTTTAATGTCCCGCAGACGGGGAAATTTGTTGTCGCGGCAGAATATTACGAGAACAGCGCAATAGCAAAATAGACAATAGAATAGACACTATAATTAAAAAGGGGGAGAAAATAGCATCGAAGTACATATTTACATGATGTAGTGCAAGAATTGACAGTAATTTTTATATACAGACCGGAGCCCCGGTTGAAGCGAGCTGCTGTGGTTGCCGGAAACAGGAAGCAGAGGGCACTGGCGTCTCAGTGCCAGGGGCCCCAGTTGAAGCGAGCTGCTGTGGTTGCTGGACACAGGAAGCAGAGGGCGCTGGCATCTCGGTACCAGGAGCCCTGGTTGAAGCGAGCTGCTGTGGTTGCTGGAAACAGGAAGCAGGGGGCGCTGGCATCTCGGTGCCAGGAGCCCCGGTTGAAGCGAGCTGCTGTGGTTGCTGGACACAGGAAGCAGAGGGCGCTGGCATCCAGGTGCCAAGAGCCTCCGCTGAAACAGGCTGCTGTGGTTCTTAGCAGTGGGCTGTAGGGGGCACTGGCATCCCTGTGCCAGGAGCCTCCGCAAAGTTTAGCTGCAGTGATGGCCGGAACTGGATGGCGGTGGGCACTGTGGCGTTTGCCCTTGAGGTTGTAGGTTGCTGTAGCTGATGATGATAATCCTGATAGAAGTTGGAGGGTCCTGGAATCTATCTGGGCGCTCCCTCTGGAGTGTAGTGATGCGAGAAGTGGTGGCGGAAACTCTGGAGTTGTTTGATCTGGCAGAGGATCTCTGTCTCTGCTTTTGCTGCTGCTCTTTGTTTTCTTTGGGCTTTGTCATTTGATTGTACTGTCCCTTTAACAAGAGCGTAGACATCACTGCCTGTAGGGCTGTGCGTGATGACGTCACCTGGAAGCGATCTGGTGTTAACGGAACGAACAGCCATGAGTTTATTTATTTATTTTTCGAAGATTGGCTGTTGTGGTGGCTAGAACTGGATGGCAGTGGGCACCATGACGTTGCCCTAGATGTTGTAGGTTGCTAGTGTCGATGATGAAAATCCTGATGGGGATTGGAGGGTCCTGAAATCCATCTGGGCACTCCCTTTGGAGTGGAGTGATGACGAGAGGTGGTAGCAGAAACTCTAGAGTCATTTGATCTGGCTGAGGATCTCTGTCTCCACTTTTGCTGCTGCACTTTCTGTTGTCTATGAGCTTTCTGCTGTCTTTGGGCTGTAGTATTTAATTGTACTGTCCCTTTTAACAGGAGCGTCGACGTCGCGGTGTGTTGCGTGCGCGTGATGACGTCACCCAGAAGAGAGCTGGTGTTGACGGAAGAAGCACACATGCGTGTGGAGAAAGTTTGGCTTTATAGTCCATTCGGTTAAACAGAATTCATTTGTCGTTTAAAGTTTTCTGGGGAGCGGCTACTGTCCAATCGGTGACTGTAGAAGATGAAAGCCGGTCGGGGGAACTCACCGGAGCGTGGAGACGTTGTGACCGGCGAGTTGTTCGGCCGGTGTTGGCGGAATGATGGCGGGAGGCTTCGCTTCTTGGAGGTGAAGGAGTCGGCGAACTGTGGCGAACTGCAGCGACGGTGACTTTCTGTTCCGGAAATTCCTCGTCCTCTCTTTGCTGCGGAAGGAGGTGGGCTGGGAGACACGGGAGAGTCGTCGGGCGAACTATGATAATCTTGGATGTTGAGGAGAGATGAACCAGGCGGGAGACGAACCATGGATGAGACGAAGTTGGTGCTCTTCGGACCCGCTCGCGTCCTAGCCGGCTGTTGGGCCACTGGAATCGGGTCCTCGGGTACGGAGGTGACGGGAGAGTAGTCGGCTTCAGATGAATGGTGATCCTCATCTCGTCTGAAAGATTGTCCGACGGGAATAGTGATACGAAGTCCATGATGAGGTGAGTAGAGCCTGATGTTGCTCGTACAAAAGTTTGGATGTGCTCGGGCGAGGCGATGTCGCGTGATCTCGTTTCTGGGTGCGAGAGCGCAGAATACGAGAGCGAAGCAGATGAGAGGGTCAGGTGGTTATTTATAGAAATGCGGAAGTTGGCGCTGTTGAGGTGTGGTCCTGCTCCTGAAACTTCGCCAATTAAGCTTCAATTCAAGAGGACAACGATAAGCGCTCACACACTACATTGGGATTTAATGACCATGTTTATGCTTTGAACATCAAATTACTTTGGAACATTACTGACCAACAAAGTGGAATGTTGAAAAATCCTCTTGACAAACCAAAAATCCAAATAAGATCCAAAAATTGCTTCCTCTCACATGTGATTACAGCTTGACCAACTTATCTGACATACATTTAGAATGGCAACCATATAAATTATCTAAAATTAGCCAGACTGATGAAGCATTGCTGCATAAGTAGGCATCAGCTGTTAAATTTATGTTTCACCATCATTAGCTCAGTTACCAGCTGAGTAGCTATCAGTTGACTAGTCGTGTCCAGTCATAAATGCATGTGCACTGTAAAAATGTTATCTTTTCCACCAGCTAGGTTTGGTGGAAACCCCAACCCCAAAAAACCTTGGGACGCTGTATACAACATAAATTAAAAGAAAATACACTAATTTGCACATGAATTGTGTTGACATTCTTATAATCGTTCTTGAGACCATGTGGTAATATCCTTTATATAATCATGTTTTTCACAAAGTGGTGAACCTCATCCCATATCTGCTTGTGAATAACTGGGCTTTTTGAGGAAGATCCTTTCAGATCCTGGGTTTGGGGGATGGGACAATATAAGAAAAGATTTTATTGTGTATCATGATAAAAAACAACCAGGATTAGTTGATGGTGGTGAATTTCCATTAGTGGGATATTGTGAATATCCTCACATGATTTACTTTGAAAATTGATTTTCTGATTTATTTTATATTACCACACACATTACACCCACATTTTCTTTATTCTTTTAACATTTTCAAACAAGTCCCCAGATACTTCAGTTGTTTAGAAGAATGCTGTAACACTGTTTTGTTGCAAAGTTCCAGACTATTTGTAATAAAGTTTGGACACCACTTCATGGACTGGATTTGCTCCAGGACGTTTTCTTCCAGGGCTCTGGAGCAAGTCTGTGCACAACTCTCTCTCTGCATGTGTGTGTGTGTGTGTGTGTGAGAGCATGTGCATGTGTGTGTGTGTGACATAAGCAAGAAAAAGTACACTATTTCCCTATTTCTGTTTAATGCAACAAAAAAAAATTCAAAATCCTGTGTGCATAAAGTACATATGTCTTCTAAAAGAACATTTTATGAATATTCTTATCTATGAGATGTGTTAGTACCTGCAAGGACACAAATTGAAGAGCACACACACAAACACACACACACACACACACACACACACATATATTCACCACTGAGGACTCTTTCTTTTTCATAAAGGCACTTTCCCAGAAATTGCCAGTGGTGCCCCTGTAAGAAGATGTGCATACACACACATCCATTGTGTAGCAGAGGCCTGAATAGCAGGACGATAATGAGAGAGGGTTAATAGTTTTCTGTCTGACACATAATGTAGCAGACTGTTTCCTCTTTACTGAATGGCTCTGGCATACACGTCGTGCTGCACTGTAGGTCAGCATGATGGCGAGTAAAGGATGACTCACAGAGCTGACACAAAAGATCAACATGGAAGGGCCACAGTTGTTTTTGGGGTGAAAGGTAAAGATTAGGCAGAATGTGGAGTAGAGACGAGGAGAGTGGGAAATGACACATTAAAAACAAAGACAAATATAAGAACAAAACAGCTGTATATGGTCAACAAGCAAAGTGGTGGGTGGTCATACTAGCACAAATGCCAATTGTGAACATCAAGTATGGGTTTTAGTTCAGCTTTAGATATTAGAGTACAATATCCAAACAGAACTATTTCTAAACCAGAGAAGCATTCATAGCATCACTTATCCGTGTACAGTGTGTAGTGAGATGGCAGAGTCATTGTTAAATGTAATAACACACTGTGACAGAGTTACTTTTTCTAACAAACAAGATGTTTTGAATCAAATGTATCACAGCAACAAAAAAAGACATCCCATCTCAGATAATTGGTGCTAGAAATATGTTTAAATTGTTGTGTAGTGTAGTGTCTGATCTGAGGACTGACAGGTGACATTGAATGAAAAGGGAATGCGATGCAGGAGTCAAGTCACACAACCAACCATCCACGCGTATTGCAGTTCTGACACACAACCATACACAAACAGATCAAAGCAACAGTAATGAAAAGTGCAGCCTCTGAAAGTCATCAATAAGACCCAACCCACATAGCTCTGTTCCTGCTTGAAGTGAAACTCAGGCAGATTTGCCAGTTTCACAAATCTGGAAATATGCCTGTTATAGTGTTGAAACTATTTATATAGAGGCTCTATTTTAACTATGCTCCATATATATTGGACCAATTGGAATTCATATTATTACTTATCATCTGCTAATAAAATTATGATAAATAGCAACATGATTGAACTTTGCTATACAGTTCCCCCAGTGGATGGAAACATCTACATGTTTTAACATAAGCTTCATTAGTACTATTACTATGGAATATAAAACAATCTGTCTTTGTTCACTAAATCTGAGCCATTTGGTTATGATTAAACTACAGGTCATGACCATCTTTTTAAATACAAGAATGTGAAATCATTAGTTCTCTTATTGGCTCAATTTGTAGCTTAAGTCATAGCCTCAATTTGACTTGCATCTTGACATTTTTTATTGTGATTAAGTCACAGGTAAATCGTCTCACTAAATAAAAACAAAAAATATTTCTAAGTCAGCTATTCTTTAATTTTGAGTTGTAGCTGTTGTGGTTTACAGCCTAAGTAGTGTGTCGTAGAGTGATTCTAGCAGGACCAGTTTTGAAAAAGAAAAGGGCTGCATCCAATTATCAGATTCTGATTGGGAAGTTAAATAACTTTTCTCAAACATTAGGCTACCATAAAAGGGTGGGGTACAACATGCTTGGAAAAAAAATGTTTGCAACAAGTTCCCTGCATGCTGTAGACCTACCTTAGTAAGTCTTTACTTGACTTCCCCTTTCTAGTAACTTGGCTTCCTCAAAATGCCAAATTCTAACTGAGGCATGGAGATGATCAGCTGTTACATGAGCCCACTGTCGAGTATGTATCACACAGGGACTGTCATGATTTTAGGGATTTTCTGAGCCACAAATCATTACAGCAGTCTGTCTTAGTAGATAAACTACTGATTTGTGCATGAGCATCTAGCCAACTCAAATCACACACAAACAGGAAACGTTGTTAACAATTATCACACATTCGTCCACCACAATGAATCTCCCTAAGGTACAACCACTTAAGTATTTTCTGTATTTGTGAAATGTTAACCTTTAACGTCTTTCCTTCAATCTTGTCCACTGAAATTAACGCTTAAAGATTAAGTGGGTACACCCACACATAGCGCTACAATAACATTAAAGATTGGTGAACGGAGTTTACAGTTTTCTCTACAGTTGTTATCGCCAGAGTTTCGTATGAAATTTGTCCAACAAGTTGATGCTAGAGATTGACAGGCTGGCAGGTGCTTTGTGCCAGAAAGTGTTTGAGTGTTGGTTTAAGATGACTGTGGCAGGCAGGCGGACGTCGTTGTAAATCTAAACATACGTCTTTCTCTCGTGACAATTAGGCCTTCGTGTATCTCCAACATCGGGCCGAATTTTCACTGCCACCTTGTCTATGGGCCATACCTTCGCTCTGATGACCTGGTCGCGCCCTGCACATATTTTATTCCCGATGTTTATCACACAGGTTAGTGAATTCCAGCTTAAGTGTCACTCTCACTAAACTTCCTTTAAATAACGATCCGACATTTCAAACACAACTACAACGTATATTTTGCAATGTATCTGCAACAAAAAGCAAAGCAGCAGAGGCTACACAGTGGGACTGAAGTGACTACTCACATCTTCCATGATGAAGGACCAGAATCCGTTATGTGAGCTAAACTAATGTAAAAACTCGACGTCGCCTTTATCCTCTGCCGAAACAGTTCACTTCTTCCCCATCGGTCGGCAGCTGACACATCTCCGACAGCACGCCCAAATGAAGAAAATAAGGAACCGAGTTTTTTATGACAGCAAAGGTCGTCTCTTCCTCTTCTTCTGCTCAGAGAAAAAAAGTTGTTAGAGAAAGTTTAGTTTCCGGTTGAACTGCCTTCACACTCCTGAATCGAGTCGAGGAGGAGCGTCGCGATCAACAGCCAGCAGCCCCTGAACGCATCATCTGAGGCGTCAAAATCCAGATTTAGGTGCAATTTTGACGACATGAGTTCGCCTTTCTCAGCGAGATGATAAACATAATCAGACTGCAAAAGGCTGCAAGTGCAGCATCCCAAGCGAAAACCTTCTTGTGAAAGAACATTTACACAGTTTACCAGTGTTCAGAGGGAAGGCTTTTTTGTGCAAACGTGTTGTAAGTTGACTGGAGGCTTTCATTTTAAGCTTCCTTACAAACTTTGTCAGCACATATGTATATGGAGGCTGCTGGATGATGAACATTATAGTGGCCTCTCATGTTACTACACTCAATACGTCCTAGTAGGTGTGGTGGTGTGAGGGGATGTTTTAAACTTGCAATAAAGTATCAAAGATGGATAGGGCCGTACGAAATAGCAGCGTCATTCTATAATTAGGGGTATGTCATGTCCATAGACTTTATTTATCAATTTATACATTTATTTATTTATTCACTTCAAGCAATGATCAATTTTACATAAGGGCACATTTCTCTTTTATTTAATACAAAAAGTCAACAGATTCCATCGTTTATTTAGCACCAAAAAAGCATATACTAAAGTAGAATTTGTTGGTTTTTTGCTGTCTGATTTGCCAAATATCAGGTTTTGCTCCTCAGAATAAACCTAAATTACATGTTTTTGTATAATATTTCCATAAATATTTGTTCAAAATAATTATTAGAATATCAGAAAGGCATTTTAAAATGTATTTTGCTCATTCATCTGCATTAAATCATGCACTTTATGTGTGTCAGAGAAATCTCTGTCAATTGGGTTACTTGCTGAAATATCTCCTATAAATCAGCAATGGTTTGCTCTTAAGTCACATGTCCAACATCAGTTGATGTTATTTCCTTTTTTGAGGGAGATGTGAAGAGGCTGTGGTAAGTCTCTACTTCTCCTCTTCAGTATTTTATCAATATTATGGTGTGCACATAGAGTAGATTAATTGATTGTCAACTGTGTTATCAACTTGTTCACGTGAACTTGCATTAGATGTTACATTTACAAATATGCGAATAAAGTGTATAAAAATACGAGTTCATCAAAGTCATATGGTGACAGGTCTGAGGTCTGCAGTGAGCACAAGGCCCTAAAATGTCTGAAATGTCAACTGTGTTACCTGTCAGCTGTGTTAACCATCCACTGTAACACAGTTGACAATGTTGACAGTTATTGTGAAGGGGCCAAACCCGAGGGGCCAAGGGGTGCGTTTCCTATGACCAGCAGTGCCAGGAACCCTATTGTAATCGTTAAGATTCTTATTTTTATTTTTCTCCGGCTAAAAGTGGTGCTGCAGGCTAAACCGTGCAAGGGAGGGCGGTGCAATTTGGAGAGTTAGTCCAGACTCTTGCAAATATCTCAGACACAAAAAACTACATATATCCGCCTGCAGGGGGCGCTATAACCTAGGCCAATACGTTTTTGCCTATAACTCCCAAACCGTATGCTGTACATTCAAAAACCTTGTATCCCCAGATTCCCTGAATGGAGCTGAATCACTTTGCGATTGGCCACGCCCACTTCTGGTTAGAAAGTCATTTCGCACAATCGCAAAAACTGGAAAACCTACTTTTCTATCTCCTCCTTGGGATTTTGTCCGATCTGCGTGAAACTTGGCACGTACACTCTTCAGCTGGACCTGACCTGAAGTTATCAAAAGTATTTTGCTCGGTCAAAAATTGCGCAAATTAGTAATGAACAAATTTCGGTAGCTAGCTCTACGAACGTAAACTGTTTGATATCTCGGTCAAACTAAATGTTATTAACACCAAATTTGAGATCCTTGGTTGCCATGACACTGGGAAGGGATGAGCCGAATTTGGCGAATTTTGGCCACTAGGGGGTGCTAAAAATATGGGAAGTTTGTATCTCTTGAACGGCTACACCGATTTTTACGAAATTTGGTCAGTATGATGTAGGGCCAATCCTGAGGCTATATCTTTAAGGTGGTCATGACTGGTCAATGTGGGCATGGCTTTTTACAAGATCAACAACAAACATTAATTTTAGCCAAACTATTATGCTGAGAGCTTTGAAATTTATATGGTACATATAGAATAGGACACAGTTCTTCCATACCAAAAATTGCACTTGTACTCCACTAGGTGGCCCTATAATGGATGCCATCGCGTTTTTGCCTGTAACTTCCACATTTTGAATAACACATTTGCAAACCTTTTATCCATATGTTCCCTGAATAGAGCTGGGTTTTCTGACATAGGACATGGCCACTTCTGCTGCACATTTCATTCGCTAAAGTGCCACATATGCAAAACCTACTTTTTCGAACTCCTCCTACAATTTAAGCGCCATCTGCCTGAAACTTTGCACATAGAATCTCCAGATGTGTCTGATGGAAAGTTATCAAAAGAATTGTGGCACTTCAAAAAATCAGCTTGTTATAACCAAAACATATTTTTTGCTAGCTAAAAAACACATATTGTTTCATATTTCGGTCAAACTAAATGCTTTCAACATCAAACTAAGTCAATTATTCCTGAAGTCATCCAGAGGCTCTGTGCCAAATTTGGTGCAAATTGGAATATGGGTGGCGCTATAATGGATGCAATCGCATTTTTGCCTGTAACTTCCACATTTTAAATAAAACATTCACAAACCTTATATCCATATGTTCCCTAAATAGAGCTGGGTTTTCTGCTGTAGGACATGCCCACTTCTGCTCCACATTTCGTTCGCTAAATCGCCACATATGCAAAACCTACTTTTTCAAACTCCTCCTTGGGATTTTGTCTGATCTGCATGAAACTTGGCACGCACATTCTTGAGCTGGACCTGGTCTAAAGTTTTCAAAAGAATTTTGCTCGGTCAAAAAATGCGGAAATTATTAACGAACAAATTTGGGTAGCTAGCTATAAAAATGGAAACTGTTTGATAACTTGGTCAAACTAAATGCTTTTAACAGCAAATTTGAGTTCCTTGGTTGCCATGACACTGGGAATGGATGAGCCGAATTTGGCGAATTCTGGCCACTAGGGGGCGCTAAAAAATATGGGAAGTTTATATCTCTTGAATGGCTACACCAATTTTTAGTAAATTTGGTCATGTGATGTAGGGCTAATCCTGAGGCCATATGTTGAAGGTGGTCATGACTGTTCAATGTGGGCGTGATTTAGTACAACAAATCCAAATTGGCACACATTCAGCCTTTTGCACTTCCAGTGCACTTCCCATTACAGCGAATACCACGGCTCAGACGTTGGCCTGTGTCCTCACTTTTACCTCAAGCCTGTCATCCTTTGGGGCCAACTTTCGTGGGCTCTGCGGTGTGCGGGGTCCTAGTTGCGTGGTGGAGCTTGGCCCCCGTTCATAACTGCTTGCAGTTCAAGTTATTAGGGCCCGAGCAGGGACCCTGCAAGAATCCTTTTGTATTTCAAATGATTATTAGGGCCCGAGCAGGGAACCTGCAAGGACCCTATTGCAATTGAAATGATTTTTATTATCAGGGCCCGAGCAGGGAACCTGCAAGGACCCTATTGTAATTGAAATGATTTTTATTGGGGCCCGAGCTGGGAACCTGCAAGGACCCTATTGTTTTTCAAATGATTATTAGGGCCTGAGCAGGGAACCTGCAAGGACCCTATTGTTTTTCAAATGATTATCAGGGATACTACTTCCTCATGAGCCCCTGAGGCCCTGTGCAAAATTTTAGGCGATGACCACAAGGTGGCGCTCTTTAAATTGATGTATTTTATATCTCCACAACGGTTCGTCGGATTAAGATGAAAGTTGGTACATTTATTGTCAGTGCCCTCCTGAGGACATCTGACGAAGGGTTTACCGATCTGCCACTAGGTGGCGCTCTGGTGTCAGTTTAATTGTATATTTGGCCCTGTACCCACACCATGACACTTGTGGAAATGAAATTCATAGAGGTGCTATAGAATGGCCCCTGTGACTCACACACCAAAAATGACCAGCAGGTGGCGCTATTTTCAACGCAAAGGTTTTATTCACTCATAACTCCCACCTAACATGTTGCACATTATTAATCCTCATATCTATCTATTCCCTGAATTTAGCTGAATTGTTTGGTGTAGGCCACGCCCACTTTTCCAACTTTCCATTCGCAAAACGCGACAGATAAAAAACGTACTTTTTCGAACTCCTCCTAGAGAATTTCACCAATTTGCACTAAACTTTGCATGTAGCATCTGTACACCCTCCTGACAAAAATTATCAAAAGAATTTTGACAGTCCATAAACTGCCCGAAATATAAAATGATGATTTCCTGCATATTGTGTTGAAAACGGACAATCTTGCATATCTTTACAAAATGCTGTCTGATTATCACATGAATTGTTTGGTATGGCCGGATGAGGATTTGTGTAAAATTTGGTGCAAATCAGCCAATAGATGGCGCTCTGGTCGCAGTCTAATTAGTTTCAATGGGATTAAATGGGGAAATCTTCAAGTCCTCTTCAAAACTCATCCACATTCAACCTCTCCTTGTCCCTCATACTTTGAGCTAGACACACCATTCTAACTTCTAAAGAGTCAGAAGACCTTAAACTATTGGGCATGTATTCAGTTTTAAAAAAACCTTGTACAGTTTTCAAATCATCACAGTTTTAGTTTTAAGGATTTTTAGGCCGTCTTCTGATTTTATAATGGGTGTGTATTGCGCAGTGTTGGGCATGTTACTTTTAAAAAGTAATTTGTAATAGTTACTAGTTACTTCTCCCAAAACGTAACTGAGCTTACGACAGACGTGGACAAAGGAGAAAGTATTGTCTGTACTTCCACTTTGAAAACATTAACTTTCCTTCCGGACTCGCCATTGCCACAGTTCCCCTCTACTCTCACCCAACGTTAGGGAGCAAATCACCATCACTTATGCGGTTGTCTCGCTCCTCCCTCCTCCCTCACCGGAGGAAAAAAAATACAGCTATGCAGCTCTGGTGGCTGAGAGCCGAGATGGATGACAACAGCTTCAGTGATCAGCTTCAGTTTGTCACACGCCGCATTTAATAGTCGGTAACGGTGATGGCATTGTAACGATGGAAATAGTAATATTGGTTAGATTACCTGTTACTGAAAAAAAGTAACGCTGTGAGTAATGCCGTTTATTCTAATGCCGTTATTCCCAACACTGGTGTTGCTTGAAATAGAGTGCGTGACATCATAGCTACAGTGGAGAGCAGCTGGAAGAACTGTAGAAAAAGTTCTCTTCAGCTTGATTTGGATCCCACATCTTTTACTTCACATAGACAACATATACATAGACATGTAGGAAATCTTGTTGGCTTTCGGCTGATGGTCTTATTTTAGATGTTGGCCCCAGAGGGACAAGCACAACAGCAACTCCCCCATGAGCTGCAATTTCTTCCTCTTCTTCAGATTTCATCATGCAGCAGGTGACATCTCACATCCCATCAGTTAATCACTTCTTCTCTGTCCGGGCTGGATTCTCTTGACTTTTTCCTCTCCCAAGAGAACCACTGTGCTTGACAGAGTGGTGGTGTGGTTTCTGGGCTTTTCTTCCTTAAGGTGTCGGCGTGTAGTTTGATCATAAAAGGAGTCTGCGGAGGCAAGGCGGGTGGAATGAAGAAGCAATCTTTATTAAAACAGAATCTAGCGCCTTGAATCCGGGTCAGAAAGCGGCCGCTTTCTGACATCACCAAATCTGTGGACAAAACAATGCCAAAAATGCTCTGCCCTCTGCTCCCTCAAAAACCCCAGCCTTTGCTTCTTAGGAGGTTTTTCCAAATGCCACCCCCCTTTCTTTCCCTGCACCGGCCTTTAGAGCCCCCTTTCCAGTAAACACCCACTTCTTCTAATTGGTCATTTTGGCATATTATCCAATAGACTAAAAGAGGAGTTGACCTGTTTCTCTACTCTTCTCCCCTAACTCATCTGACCTGGCTGCTGTCAACTATAGGTCTTGTCCCCAAAATGACCCAAATGGGTTCCCCATCCCTCTACGGGAACATAAACGTTCGGTCATCTCCCACCATTTGGCAGTGGCCAACCTCAGGTTTTAGTACTTCATGATGGCCGGCCGTGTGTTAACCTTTAGCCTTCACCAGTTGAAAAACTACTTAGGACCCCTGGAGCTGTGAGCCTCACTCTGTCTGCACTCCTTCATTCACATGAGGAGAAACAATTAGTCATCATTCAATCTACACTAAGTAAATTAAAAATCAGAATGTGTTGCCCTCGAGATACCTCAGTGGCACACAGACTCCCAAGAGCAAACAGAGTATAAGATGAAACTTCCATATCTGTGCAGTGAACACTGTTTTAGCACAAACGTGACATCATCCAGTGTTTTGAAACCATTAGGGGAGTCTGAGCCTACCACTGTGCGATAAGCTGGAAGGTTTGTAAGGCTACTGGAGGATGACTGTTTCAGCTTCTTCCTGAACCTATTTCATTGCATCATGCCTCGTGTGCACATTCTCCTCAGACAGCTCCAGAGGCAGACCATCGACTCAGTCTTTGTCCGGGGAATTATGCAGCAGTTCACACGATTTTTCTGACTTCAGCGTATATTATTTCACACCGACAATAGCAAGCCACCGAATTATGAAGCAACGACTTCCTCAGCGTAAGGTGTTGCTCGAGCATGCCCCGACTGCGGCATGCATCGACAGCAGCATGCCCCGACGCGCGTAGACTGCGAGGGCCCGTTCAACGCTGCTTGCAGCTTTAATTAGGGCCCGAGCAGGGAACCTGCAAGGTCCCTGTTGTAATCGTAATGATTATTAGGGCCCAAGCAGGGAACCTGCGAGGTCCCTATTGTAATTGTAATGATTATTATTAGGGCCCGAGCAGGGAAGATGCAAGGACCCTATTGTTTTTCAAATGATTATTATTAGGGCCCGAGCAGGGAACTTGCGAGGTCCCTATTGTAATCATAATGATTATTAGGGCCCGAGCAGGGAACCTGCGAGGTCCCTATTGTAATCGTAATGATTATTAGGGCCCGAGCAGGGAACCTGCGAGGTCCCTATTGTAATCGTAATGATTATTAGGGCCCGAGCAGGGAACCTGCGAGGTCCCTATTGTAATCGTAATGATTATTCTGATTTTTAGGGCCCGAGCAGGGAACCTGCGAGGTCCCTATTGTAATCGTAATGATTATTAGGTCCCGAGCAGGTAGACCTGCGAGGTCCCTATTGTTATTGGAAGGACAGAAATGTTCTTCTCCAAGTTTGAATGCAGTTTTGTATGCCTGAACATACCCAAAAACTCACCAAATTTGGAATATATGTTACATCTGGCGAAAATTGTGATCCTGCATTGTCATTGGGCTTGGTCGTGACCTGCGGGCTCTGTAGCGCATCCCAGCCTCCCACAAGTGCGTAGAAGAACGAAATTCAATACGCAGATTCCTCATGAGCAGACGCACAAAAAAGTCTGGGGGGACCATACTGTCACTCCAACAGGAAGTCAGCTATTTAGATGTGTGGCGGCGTTTTTGTCCAATTCATGCCTACTTTGAAGATTATCTTGTCCTAGAGCTTAAACACAACAGTCTTCAAATTAACTCAGTAATTTTCTTCATGCCTTGAAGAACAAAAGTTATTGAAATCATTCAGCTGCGCCAAACTTTAGTGGGTGGTGCGGTGGAAACCATTTTTTCCTCACGCCATCAAGCATCGAGGCTTTATAACTCCATCCATCCATCCATTTTCTTCCGCTTATCCGGGGCCGGGTCGCGGGGGCAGCTGCCTGAGCAGGGACACCCAGACTTCCCTCTCCCCGGATACTGCCTCCAGCTCTTCCGGGAGGACCCCAAGGCGTTCCCAGGCCAGCTGAGTGACATAGTCACACCAGCGTGTCCTGGGTCTTCCTCGGGGTCTCCTCCCGGAGGGACATGCCAGGAACACCTCCCGAGGGAGGCGTCCCGGGGGCATCCGAAACAGATGCCCGAGCCACCTCAGCTGGCTCCTCTCGATGTGGAGGAGCAGCGGCTCTACTCTGAGCTCCTCCCGGGTGACAGAGCTCTTCACCCTATCTCTAAGGGAGCGCCCTGCCACCCTGCGGAGGAAACTCATTTCGGCCGCTTGTATCCGGGATCTTATTCTTTCGGTCATGACCCAGAGTTCATGGCCATAGGTGAGGGTCGGAACGTAGATTGACTGGTAAATCGAGAGCTTCGCCTTTCGGCTCAGCTCTCTCTTCACCACGACAGACCGATACAAAGACCGCATTACTGCGGCCGCTGCACCGATCTGTCTGTCAATCTCACGCTCCGTCCTTCCCTCACTCGTGAACAAGACCCCAAGATACTTAAACTCCTCCACTTGAGGCAGGAACTCTCCTCCCACCTGGAGGGAGCAGGCCACCTTTTTCCGGTCGAGAACCATGGCCTCGGATTTGGAGGTGCTGATTCTCATCCCAGCCGCTTCACACTCGGCTGCAAACCGCCCCAGGGCATGCTGGAGGTCCCGGCTCGAAGGAGCCAACAAGACCACGTCATCCGCGAAAAGCAGAGACGAGATCCATTGGCTCCCGAACCAGATCCCCTCCGGCCCGTGGCTGCGCCTAGAAATTCTGTCCATAAAAGTAATGAACAGAACCGGTGACAAAGGGCAGCCCTGCCGGAGTCCAACATGCACTGGGAACAGGTCTGACTTACTGCCGGCAATGCGAACCAGGCTCCTGCTCCGGCAGTACAGGGACCGCACGGCCCTTAACAGAGGGCCCCCGACCCCGTACTCCCGGGCACCCCCCACAGTATGCCACGAGGGACACGGTCGAATGCCTTCTCCAAGTCCACAAAACACATGTGGACTGGTTGGGCAAACTCCCATGAACCCTCGAGCACCCTGCGGAGGGTATAGAGCTGGTCCAGTGTTCCACGGCCAGGACGAAAACCGCATTGTTCCTCCTGGATCCGAGGTTCGACTATCGGCCGAATTCTCCTCTCCAGTACCCTGGAATAGACTTTCCCGGGGAGGCTGAGGAGTGTGATCCCCCGATAGTTGGAGCACACCCTCCGGTCCCCCTTTTTAAATAGGGGGACCACCACCCCGGTCTGCCAGTCCAGAGGCACTGTCCCCGACTGCCACGCGATGCTGTAGAGACGTGTCAGCCAAGACAGCCCCACAACATCCAGAGACTTGAGGTACTCAGGGCGGATCTCATCCACCCCCGGTGCTTTGCCACTGAGGAGCTTACGGACTACCTCAGTGACTTCGGCCTGGGTGATGGATGGGTCAACCTCTGAGTCCCCAGCCTCTGCTTCCTCAATGGAAGGCGTGTCAGTGGGATTGAGGAGATCCTCGAAGTATTCCTTCCACCGCCCGACGATGTCCCCAGTCGAGGTCAACAGCTCCCCACCTCCACTGTAAACAGTGTTGGTGGAGGACTGTTTCCCCCTCCTGAGGCGCCGGATGGTTTGCCAGAATCTCTTCGAGGCCGACCGGTAGTCCTTCTCCATGGCCTCCCCGAACTCTTCCCAGACCCGAGTTTTTGCTTCCGAGACTGCCCGTGCTGCCGCACGCTTGGCCTGCCGGTACCCGTCAGCTGCCTCAGGAGTCCCCCGGGCCAGCCAGGCCCGGTAGGACTCCTTCTTCAGCTTGACGGCAACCCTTACTTCCGGGGTCCACCACCGGGTTCGGGGATTGCCGCCGCGACAGGCACCGGAGACCTTACGGCCACAGCTCCGGACAGCCGCGTCAACAATGGAGGTGGAGAACATGGTCCATTCGGACTCTATGTCCCCAGCCTCCCTCGGGATCTGGTCAAAGCTCTCCCGGAGGTGGGAGTTAAAGATCTCCCTGGCAGAGGGTTCTGCCAAACGTTCCCAGCAGACCCTCACGATACGTTTGGGCCTGCCAGGTCTGTCCAGCTTCCTCCCCCGCCAGCGGATCCAACTCACCACCAGGTGGTGATCAGTTGACAGCTCAGCCCCTCTCTTCACCCGAGTGTCCAAGACATACGGCCGGAGGTCAGATGACACGACCACAAAGTCGATCATTGATCTCCGGCCTAGGGTGTCCTGGTGCCACGTGCACATATGGACACCCTTATGCTTGAACATAGTGTTCGTTATGGACAAACTGTGACTAGCACAGAAGTCCAGTAACAAAACACCACTCGGGTTCAGATCGGGGAGGCCGTTCCTCCCAATCACACCCCTCCAGGTAACACTGTCATCGCCCACGTGGGCGTTGAAGTCCCCCAGGAGAACGACGGAGTCCCCGGTTGGAGCACTCTCCAATACCCCTCCCAGGGACTCCAAGAAGGCCGGGTACTCTGCACCGCTGTTCGGCCCATAAGCCGAGACAACGGTGAGAGCCCTATCCCCGACCCGAAGGCGCAGGGAAACGACCCTCTCGTTCACCGGGGAGAACTCCAACACATGGCGGCTGAGCTGGGGGGCTATAAGCAAGCCTACACCAGCTCGCCGCCTCTCGCCGCGGGCAACTCCAGAGTGGAAGAGAGTCCAGCCTCTCTCAAGGAGTTGGGTTCCAGAGCCCAGGCTGTGCGTGGAGGTGAGACCGACTATTTCTAGTCGGTACCGCTCAACCTCCCGCACCAGCTCAGGCTCTTTCCCCCCCAGTGAGGTGACATTCCATGTCCCCATGGCTAGAGTCACCATCCGGGGATCGGGCCGCCGGGGCCCCCGCCCACGACCGCCACCCATATCCCTCTGCA
This sequence comes from Sparus aurata, assembly GCF_900880675.1. Classification (NCBI taxonomy): domain Eukaryota; kingdom Metazoa; phylum Chordata; class Actinopteri; order Spariformes; family Sparidae; genus Sparus; species Sparus aurata. The sequence continues at coordinate 75,762 of NW_022045115.1, read as the reverse complement.
CCGGCCCCTTCTGAACCCTCCCGCGAGTGGTGAGCCCACGGGAGGGCGGGCCCACGTTGCTCGTTCGGGCTGCGCCCGGCCGGGTCCCGTGGGCAGAGACCCGGCCACCAGGCGCTCGCCTGCGAGCCCCAACCCCGGGCCTGGCTCCAGGGTGGGGCCCCGGTGACGCCGATCCGGGCGACGTGCACGTCCTTGGTAGTATGACTTTCATCAGGGGCGAGTGAACCGATCTTAGTCTGACCCGTCACCTAGGACCTGTTTGCCTTGGGAGACCCTACCAGGGGCATTAAGCCCCGGACAACATAGCTCCTCGGATCATTCAGGTGCTCAAACCCCTCCACCACGATAAGGTGCCGGTTCAGGGAGGAGTTCAAGGAGGCTTTATAACTTAAACATGCAATTTCCTATCCACACCACACTGCTTGTAACTGTAGAGGCTGTCTCCCCGGACAAATCTCAGCATCAATACTTAGTCTGGCATTTTGCTTTTGGCCGCCATGTTGAAATATTGCCTTCAAAGTCACTCAGTAGCATCCTCTGACCTTGAAGATGAAAAGTTATTAAAATCTTTATCCTACGTCATACCTGCTGGCCACAGTGGAGCGGGCAATTCGAATCCTTCGCGGTGAAGCATCGTGTCCTCATAATTTCTTCATACAATGTCTTATCTCGGTCAAATCTCTCAGGAATGCAGAGGGAGTCGCCCTGATGAGATCTGTGTAGTCATGGGGCGTGGCCGTGACGCGTGGGCTCTGTAGCGCCCCCTATTGTGATGCCCCGCCTCCTACTTGTAACACAGAAGGACAAAAATTGGTACACATATTCATCATGACCAGACGCAAGGAAAAGCCATTTGGATGCATACTCTCAGTCCAACAGGAAGTCAGTTATTTTGAAATTTGGCCGCATTTTCGACAAATTCATGCCTAATTTGAAAATTATCTTGTCCTAGAGCTTAAACACCACAATCTTCAAATTAACTCAGTAATTTTCTTAATGCCTTGAAGAACAAAAGTTATTAAAATCGTTGAGCTGTGCCAAGGTTTAGTGGGCGGTGCGGTGGAAACCATTTTGTCCTCACGCCGTCAAGCATCGAGGCTTCATAACTTCAACATACAATTTCCTATCCACACCAAACTTCTATTTAGTGTAGAGGCTGTCTCCCCAAATAAATCTCAGCATCAATACTAAGTCGGCCATTTTGATTTTGCTGCCATTTTGAAACATTGCCAATCTTCGTACTTAAATTATCTCCTCCTACAGATGTAACACCACCGACTTCAAAGTCACTCAGTAGCATCCTCTGACCTTGAAGATGAAAAGTTATGGAAATCTTTATCCTACGTCATACCTGCTGGCAGTTGCGGAGCCCGCCATAACAATCCTTCGTCATGAAGCATCAAGTCCTAATAACTCCTTCATACTATTTCCTAGCTCGGCCAAATCTAGAGAGAATGTAGAGGGAGATGCCCTGAATAGATCTGTGCATCAATACTGTGTCATATCCATAGCGCCACCCACTGGAAACATGAAGCAAGTTTTATTTCAGGCAATTTGGGCGTCCTACATGCATATACATGAATGAAATGTGGCACGCATGTGTGTTATGACATGACGCACAAATGATTCATTTACACCCACACTCTCAGTCCAACAGGAAGTGGTCAATTTTGCTTAGAAGCACATGAATTGATGGTGTAGGTGATGTAAGTCGCCACTAGATGGCACTGTTGTCTTTCAAGGCACATGTATCATATTCATCAGATTTTATTGAAACTTCAAAAGGTGGCAGCACGCACTTCTTGGAATAATAACTGGCAAACAAAGCAGAGCTTAGATGAAAAGCTTGACACTGATAGACAGCCATAAATACATTTTTGAAAGAAGGCAAGTGAAGCATTATTCTACACTCATTTATGTGCAGTGATGACAAACATAGGCTGTGTCCGAATTCAGGGGTAGCATCCTTCAAGGACTCATCCTTCGGCGCCAGCAAAGGCAGGGTCCTTCAGAGAGACCTGCAGGCCGCGTCAGCCTGTTGTGAAATTGGACGGTCTACCCTTCGCAGCATTTCCTGGTCGCGTCACCAGATGTTTCCGCCCCTACCCGCACCTCACTATTTCTGGTGAGGTAAGGTCCGCGAAAGTGACAAGAAGAGTAAAGTTTGACTGTCAGATCTGTTTGAGCTTCTGTAATTCCTGATTTCCTTTTTAATCCTTCTGCTTGTGGAGGAAGAGGAGAAGCGGCTCTGGTTTATCTCCGGCTGAGAGGACCGTGGAGAGGTAAACCTGTTATTGAACCCACAGTAATGTTATCAATATTATCATTATTAGCTAGCTAACAGTTTGGGGTCATTAACATACCGATACATTAGGTTAATGCTGACATATAAACTGCTGATCACCACATATGATTTTATCATGATTTTAAAGGCATTGTTTTTGAAATGTTTGGTAGATAGTTTCGTTTGCTGTAATTTATTATGATTATTATTATGATAATTAGAGTATGAAATTATAATTCCTGCCTCTTTCTTAAAACATTCTTAATGACATGGCAGCCGTCGATCGAGTCAGAACTGCACACCCAGTTGACGGACGATGTGGTGGACAGAGGAGACTGGACCCCCAAACACCCTGAGTACCGACCCAGATGATGTCCCACTGACACCATCCAGCCCAGCAGCACTGCAGGGACTCCTGCTCAGCCTGTTACTGTCCATCATCTATAACTGTTTTATAGTATAGTTATTTATGCTGTAATTTTGTAAATAGTTGTACATGTTAAGACCTTAATAATAATAACAAAATAAAACATTCAATCCCTTGTTGTCCCTGAAAAGTAGCACTTGATGCCGTTTGCTGTTATAAATTATACTTAAGTTGTAAATACTGAAATACTCTGTTTGCTCCCTAAAACACAATGAAATGTGAAACAGACAAAAGAGTTCTAAGACAGCAAAATAATATAATCATCATAAGGATAATAACCATAAACATAGCTCTTTATTCCAATGTTTAACTAGACTTTTCACGGATCACAGCATGATCTAAATCTGTTAATCTTGGTCCTTTTAAGTATGAGAAGTAAAACGAGTCTATAACATCTCCACAGTCACAATACGATATAAGATATGAGTCAACCTCTGAACATGTAATGGTTGAAAGTAAAAGGCATTAAGCTGAGCATTACCAACGTATTTTAACTGATATTTTGAGTTTTAAAGGTCCCTTGAAGTTTAACATATCTGGCGTTTGACCCTCAAATGATTAAAAACTGAGTATAGACCCAATTTACATTTGAATGAGAGATCTGCGCCACTTGAGGTTGCCATCATTTATTTATTCATTCTCTTTAGGCGCGCAATGAATCTTGGGCAATTTGTAGCCGCGAAGGATAGTAGCGGTGTGTCCTCCAGGAACAGGCAAAAGAAGGAGGCATTTGGAGCATTTGGAGCACACTTTGAATTTGGACAGGCTTTGCGCGGCTTAGTGACGTAATTGCACTTCAAATACGCACTCGGAAGGATGGTGCCTCTGAATTTGGACAAAGCCATACTCAGATGTACATGGCATTTGCAGGTAGTTTTGTCTGAACTGCACGTTACAACATGGCATAATTGCAAGGTAATGTTTAGAGCCACATAATGGCAGCACGCCCCGACATGTGCGCGGACTGCGAGGGCCCGTTCATCACTGCTCGCAGTTTTAATTAGGGCCCGAGCAGGTAGACCTGCGAGGTCCCTATTGTTATTGGAAGGACAGAAATTTTCTTCTCCAAGTTTGAATGCAGTTTTGGATGCCTGAACATACCCAAAAACTCACCAAATTTGGAATATATGTCACATCTGGCGAAAATTGCGATCCTGCATTGTCATTGAGCGTGGTCGTGACCTGCGGGCTCTGTAGCGCCCCCTAATATTCATCCCCGCCTCCCACAAGTGCGTAGAAGAACGAAATTCAATACGCAGATTCCTCATGAGCAGACGCACAAAAAAGTCTGGGGGGACCATACTGTCACTCCAACAGGAAGTCAGCTATTTAGATGTGTGGTGGCGTTTTTGTCCAATTCATGCCTACTTTGAAAATTATCTTGTCCTAGAGCTTAAACACCACAGTCTTCAAAGTAACTCAGTAATTTTCTTCATGTCTTGAAGAACAAAAGTTATGGAAATCATTCAGCTGCGCCAAACTTTAGTGGGCGGTGCGGTGGAAGCCATTTTTTCCTCACGCCGTCAAGCATCGAGGCTTTATAACTTTATCATAAAATTTCCTATCCACACCACACTGCTTGTAACTGTAGAGGCTGTCTCCCCGAACAAATCTCAGCATCAATAATAAGTCGGCCATTTTGCTTTTCGCCACCATTTGGATATATTGCCAATCTTCATACTTACATTATCTCCTCCTACAGATGTAACGCCACCGACTTCAAAGTCACTCAGTAGTATCCTGTGACCTTGAAGATGAAAAGTTATTAAAATCATTATCCTACGTCATACCTGCTGGCCACAGTGGAGTGGGCAATTCGAATCCTTCGCCGTAAAGCATCGTGTCCTCATAACTTCTTCATACAATTTCCTATCTCGGCCAAATCTCTCAGGAATGCAGAGGGAGTCGCCCTGATGAGATCTGTGTGGTCATGGGGCGTGGCGGTGACGCGTGGGCTCTGTAGCGCCCCCTATTGTGATGCCCCGCCTCCTACTTGTACATAGAAGGACGAAAATTGGTACACACCTTCATCATGACCAGACGCACAAAAAACCCATTTGGATGCTTACTCTCACTCCAACAGGAAGTCAGTTATTTTGATGTGTGTTGGAATTTTTGACAAATTCATGCCTACTTTGAAAAATATCTTGTCCTAGAGCTTAAACACCACAGTCTTCACATTAACTCAGTAATTTTCTTCATGCCTTGGAGAACAAAAGTTATTAAAATCTTTCAGCTGCGACATGCTTTAGTGGGCGGGGCGGTGGAAACCATTTTTTCCCCTTGCGGTCAAACATCAAGGCTTTATAACTTCAACATGCAATTTCCTATCCACACCAAACTTCTATTAAGTGTAGAGGCTGTCTCCCCAAATAAATCTCAGCATCAATACAAAGTCGGCCATTTTGATTTTTGCCGCCATTTTGAAATATATTTCAACTTGGTATATTATCTTCGTACTTAAATTATCTCCTCCTACAGATGTAACACCACCGACTTCAAAGTCACTCAGTAGCATCCTCTGACCTTGAAGATGAAAAGTTATGGAAATCTTTATCCTACGTCATACCTGCTGGCCACAGTGGAGCGGTCAATTCAAATCCTTCGCCGTAAAGCGTCGTGTCCTCATAACTTCTTCATACAATGTTCTATCTCAGCCAAATCTAGAGGGAATCTAGAGGGAGTCGCCCTGAATAGATCTGTGCATCAATACTGTGTCATATGAATAGCGCCACCCACTGGAAACCCACTGGAAACATGAAGCAAGTTTTATTTCAGGCAATTTTGGCATCCTACATGCATGTACATGAATGAAATGTGGCACGCATGTGTGTTATGACAAGACACACAAATGACTCATTTACACCCACACTGTCAGTCTAACAGGAAGTGGTCAATTTTGCTTAGAAGCACATGAATTGATGGTGTAGGTGATGCAAGTCGCCACTAGATGGCACTGTTGTCTTTCAAGGCACATGTATCATATTCATCAGATTTTATTGAAACTTCAAAAGGTGGCAGCACGCACTTCTTGGAATAATAACTGGCAAACGAAGCAGAGCTTAGATGAAAAGCTTGACACTGATAGACAGCCATAAATACATTTTTGAAAGAAGGCAAGTGAAGCATTATTCTACACTCATTTATGTGCAGTGATGACAAACATAGGCTGTGTCTGAATTCAGGGGTAGCATCCTTCAAGGACCCATCCTTCGCCACCAGCAAAGGCAGGGTCCTTCAGAGAGACCTGCAGGCCGCGTCAGCCTGTTGTGAAATTGGACGGTCTACCCTTCGCAGCATTTCCTGGTTGCGTCACCAGATGTTTCCGCCCCTACCCGCACCTCACTATTTCTGGTGAGGTAAGGTCCGCGAAAGTGACAAGAAGAGTAAAGTTTGACTGTCAGATCTGTTTGAGCTACTGGAATTCCTGATTTCCTTTTTAATCCTTCTGCTTGTGGAGGAAGAGGAGAAGCGGCTCTGGTTTATCTCCAGCTGAGAGGACCGTGGAGAGGTAAACCTGTTACTGAACCCACAGTAATGTTATCAATATTATCATTATTAGCTAGCTAACAGTTTGGGGTCATTAACATACCGATACATTACGTTAATGCTGACATATAAACTGCTGATCACCACATATGATTTTATCATGATTTTAAAGGCATTGTATTTTAAATTTTTGGTAGATAGTTTAGTTTGCTGTAATTTATTATGATTATTATTATGATAATTAGAGTATGAAATTATAATTCCTGCCTCTTTCTTAAAACATTCTTAATGACATGGCAGCCGTCGATGGAATCAGAACTGCAGACCCGGTTGACGGACGATATGGTGTACAGAGGAGACTGGACCCCCAAACACCCTGAGTACCGACCCAGATGATATCCCACTGACACCATCCAGCCCAGCAGCACTGCAGGGACACCTGCTCAGCCTGTTACTGTCCATCATCTATAACTGTTTTAATATTGTTTTTAATCATAATTGTTTTTGTTAATGGTGAATAACAATCTGTATGTAACATGCATGTACATGAATGAAATTTGGCACGCAGGTGTGTTATGACAAGACGCACTAATGAGTCATTTACACCCACACTCTCAGTCCAACAGGAAGTGGTCAATTTTGCTTAGAAGCACGTGAATTGATGGTGTACGTGATGCAGGTCGCCACTAGATGGCATTGTTGTCTTTCAGGTCACAGGTATCCTTTGTGCTTAGCAACCTCTGGATAACCTCTAGATAATTCCATTCCATTGCAGGAAGTCAGCCTCATATTTATCAGATTTAATTGAAATTTCAAAATGTGGCTGCACACACTTTATGGAATAAAGACTAGCAAACAAAGCAGAAATTAGATCAAAAGCTTGACATTAATAGACAGCCATAAATACATTTATGAAAGAAGGCAAGTGAAGCATTACTTTTCACTCATTTATGTGCATTGATGACAAACATAGTCAGATGTACATTGCATTTGCAGGTAGTTTCGTCTAAATTGCACATTACAACATGGAATAATTGAAGGATAATGTTCAGAGCCACATAATGGATAAGTCAGTGGTAGTAAGCCACAGCACACAATTTTCAATCAAGCAAATTTGCTAAGAATGCCATTTGTGTGTTGTGTCTGCCCTGTCAGTGTGGTACAAAACAAGATGTGTGGAGTTGTGATTCTGACCAACTTTTCCACGATGAACACAGTGGCTTCCCCTGCCATTTTAAACAACTGAGTGAGTTCTTTGGTTAAACACAGCTACTGCAGGACCAGTGGCGCCCCCAGGGGGGCCATGGCCACCCCTGGAAAATTGCTGGCCACCCCACTGCTCCCACCAATTTCCCTGACTGACTAAGGTGCTGGCTCAATAGGGAACTGTAATTTAAATCTCCACCTGTGGGGGTGCTTATGTGCTGAAAGGTGTGCAGTCTGACAGGAAGTCGGCGCAAGAAGCAGAAGAAGAAACAACAACATTTTTGTGTTTTTCTGAAATGTTTGTGTGTTTCTCAAACTTGAGAACTTGGTAAATGTGTTGGATGCATATTGTCTTTAATGAAAAAGAGTCAAGGGGAATGCAATACGCAGCCACAGACTGGAGCCGAATCTGAGTTGCCACAAGGACCATTTTGGTGTGCCACCCTAAGATTGTCACTGGCCCCATCTGGCCCCCCCAGTGGAAATGTTCTGGGGGCGCCACTGTGCAGGACGCTTGTCAAACCTGGTCACTTGACCGCTGTCCCTTTCCAAAAGGAAAAGAATCACATCTGGCTGCACTCCACTACCTATCGAAATCTGTGGCATTTCACTTCCATCCTCCCCTATGATGCGCTGCCTTCCTGCCTTCACAGTGACAACAGAAGGCAGTGTCTTAGCTGCGCCAGTAGTCGAGTGGTTAGAGTGCATGCCACATACGCAGTGGACCCGGGTTCGAATTTAGGGCGGAGGAAGTTTATTGCAAGCCACACTCTCTGTCCCACTTCCAATCTATTTCCTGCAAAAACACAAGTGTCCATGCCTGAATTCCAGGCAAAGCGAAGGCCGTAACACTTCACACAACATAACAGTGCAGAATCGATTGTCAAAACGTACCTGATTGCTAAATGTTTTAGAAATCATTCACCTGTAGTCCATTTGGATTTCTGTGAATTGCAGGAAGTTGTTCTGACTTCACCTGAAAGCACTTAATACTGGCAGGGGCAACCAACCACGTTACAAACACACGTTGGGAGAAGAGGCTGATATTAAACCCCGGTATGCACCGTCCCAAATACAGGCAGATGCTGCCTCTGTGAACAACGATCAAGCAATGGGGCTTCAGCCGCGCCGCGTTTGGACGGCAGCACGCCCCGACATGCGTTCATCACTGCTTGCAGTTTTAATAAGGGCCCGAGCAGGTCATCGACCTGTGAGGTCCCTATTGTAATTGGAAGAATTATTATTCGTTATTATTATACCGATCCGACATCGACTGCAGTTTTGGATGCCTGAACATAATCGAAAACTCTCCAAATTTGGAATTTGTGTCACGTTAAGCAAAAATAGCGATCCTGCATTGTCAATGGGCGTGGTCGTGACCTGCGGGCTCTGTAGCGCCCCCTAATGTTTATCCCCGCCTCCCACAAGTGCGTAGAAGAAATTCAATACGCAGATTCCTCATGACCAGACACAAATACATTTTTGAAAGAAGGCAAGTGAAGTATTATTCTACACTCATTTATGTGCAGTGATGACAGACATAGTCAGATGTACATGGCATTTGCAGGTAGTTTTGTCTAAATTGCACGTTACAACAGGGCATATTTGAAGGGTAATGAGTTGAGCCACAAAATGGATAAGTCAGTGGTAGTAAGCCACAGCACACAATTTTCAAATAAGTCAATTTGCTAAGAATGCCATTTGCGTGTTGTGTCTGCCCTGTCAATGTGGCACACAACAAGATGTGTGTAGTTGTGATTCTGCCCAACTCTTCTGCGATGAACGAAGTGAATTCCACTGCGATATGAAACAACTGAGTGAGTTCTTTGGTTAAACACCGCTACTGCAGGACGCTCGTCAAACCTGGTCACTTGACCGCTGTCCCTTTCCAAAAGAAAGAATCACATCTGGCTGCACTCCACTACCTATCTAAATCTGTGGCATTCCACTTCCGTCCTCCCCTATGATGCGCTGCCTTCCTGCCTTCACGGTGACAACAGAAGGCAGTGTCTTATCTGCACCGGTGGTCGAGTGGTTGGCGTGCATGCCACATACGCAGTGGACCCGGGTTCGAATTTAGGGCGGAGGAAGTTTACTGCAAGCCACAACCCCCCCCTCTCTGTCCCACTTCCAATCTGTTCCCTGCAAAAACACAGGTGTCCATGCCTGAATTCCAGACAAAGGCAAAGAGAAGGCCGTAACACTTCACACAACATAACGGTGCAGAATTGATTTTCAAAATTATTTACTGTGCGAGGTATTCTTCTCGTGGTTCTTGGTGCTTGGAGCAATATTGTTGTTGTGGCATTCGTGCCAATAAGGCGAATTTGAAATGAATTGCATTAATAAACCTTTAGATTCTTGCCTATAGACTGACAAGTGTTGTGTTTACAAATTTCTCAGATTTCTTGAGATTCGTACTTTCAATGGGAATTTAAATTTAAATGTCATGCGATGTTTTCTTCATGGAAATTATTTTTCAGGCAAGAGAGAGGGAGCACGGACGGGGGATCCGTTGTGTGACAGCGGAGCGGAGGGTCAGCAGCTGGATTTTGCACGCACGGTCAGTATTATTAGTAGGTGTTTGAGGTTTATTACGTTTGCGAACATTATTACATTAAATGTAATTATGTAACAGCCTTCGCGCCCTTGCCTTACAGCGCCTTTGCGTGCGCACAGTTTGCGTGTGTTGGCCCGTGGTCATGATAATCCGTCTATGGCTATAAGAGATGGATACACAATCAATTTCATGTAATGTTTATTGAATGCTTTTTTTAATTGCTTTTTTATTTCAAAGACAAACTGAGCAGCAGTGCTCAATCCACTCATACCTTGTTAACCTTCCACAAAGACAAGTTATGTTAAAACGAACGAGCAGAGGGGTCATTCCCCGGCAGATCGCACCCATGGGCCACAGTTTATTTCAGAGTTGTGAGAGTGCGGCTGGAAGTGGGGATTTCAGCACCACGGATAGTGCGTGTAAAAAGTTTAGACAAACGTTTAAATGTGTTTGCTGCAACCGAAAATATATAATAAATGAAGATAGTGACATAGGCCTATTAGCAATAAAAAGCAATGAGTTGTGTGAATGCGGCCGGTGAGCGGACGGCAGTGTTTGATGTAGGAAGTAATGTAAACTTGAAAATCAATTTCGGAACAGCGGTGTTTAATTTCGGATCGGCGGTGTTTTGAGGGGAGGGTCGGAACAGCGGTGTTTCGGAGCGGGGGTGTTTCGGAAGGGTGGTGTTTCACAATGGAGGGGTGTCGGAATGTCACCGCGCCCCCGTGACTCTCGTACCGTGTTCACAAAAGTTCTGATCCTGCCATCGCTTCGGTTTGTTGCCAGCAGATGTTCTTTCGTGAGGCCACACACCACCAGGTACACATCTGAGAGTGAGACCGCTTCCTCGGCACACAAGGCTGTGGTAGCCACCTCCAATGCTTTCAGTACCGGCTCGATCTCCTCCATCATCCTCCAATAGTCATCTCTCAGCTCTAGGTTGCGTGCATCCCCGGGTTGGGTGACAGAGTGATCGGAGAGCACAGCAGTGATCGCCCAACGTTGTTCCAGCAGCCGCGCAAACATGTTATAAACAGAATTCCACCGGGTCTTGCAGCACTGAATAAGTGCATGTTCCTTGTCGGGAAACATTTGTTTTTGCTTTGCATGGAGAGCTTGCTGGTGCTATGGTGGAAGTGCGCTACCAACTTGCTGCTGGCTCCCACGACGCGCCACAGAATTGGGACGGCTTTGAACACGTCCTCCTAAGTAAGTATAATAAGACTGTAATAAGGGTCCAACCGTGAGCGGCACCACTTTTTTTTACAGTACAGTTCTGTTGTTATGTGCCACTAATTACTCCTAAGTAAGTATAATAAGACTGTAATAAGGGTCCAACAGTAAGCGGCACCACTTTATTTTACAGTACAGTTCTGTTGTAATGTGTCACAAATTACCCTGTAAGTCATTATTATAAGACTGTAATAAGGGTCTAACAGTGGGAAATAAAGATAAATGTCCTGGCAGCTTCAGTAGCTGGTCTAATGTTACTGGGGTTGGATAGTGACATGGCTTTAAATGGTCTGATGTCTTAACTATGGGAGCAGAGCATCGAGGAAGCCACCTACAAACTCCCCAAGACTCCAGAGAGCATCCAGGTAACCAGGGAGGTGTGTAGTAGCGACCAGATGTGAACCGATATGGTTTGACTTTAGTTAAGGTATTGTTTTCTTATAATGATCAATAAATGACTCTCTAAGAAAGTGAAACTATGTTAAATAAAACTCAAATAAATGTATTTTCCTCTGAACTCTGTGTGTTTTGTGTGACAATTATAAAGGCTGTGTCCAATATAATATGTACATTCGTCTAATTAAGCTATAGGCCGATGTTGGTAGCGTTAAATGTATAATTTGTTAATGAGGGTAGAAAAGCGTCTAACTAGCGTATTTTGTATCTCATATGACATTGTGTGTGATTTCTAATCAGATTAAGATCTTGTAAAATGGTGTCTAATAGTGTATTAGGATCTCCGGTTTGGTTTGTAATTACAGTATAATTTGGTATAATAGTGTCTAAGTGCAGTAGCCTATATTTTAAGTATAAGACTGTATATGCAGTTTCTGATTACAGCATAATTTGGGTAGGCAATAAGGTGTCTAATTATGGTATAATTTTCTTGTTTACTGTCTAATTAAGATTTCATTATTTCTAGTTGTCTAAATTGACAAAGTACGACTTGTTACATCTTATTAGTGTCTTATTTGATACAAAGTCTGACTTGTTACATCTTATTAGGGTATTGTTTTGTACAATTTGAGCTTGTTACATCTTATTAGCGTCTTGTTTTGTATAATTTGATACAAAGTAAAGCTTGTTACGTCTTATTGGCGTCTTGTTTTGTCTAAGTTGATACAAAGTACGGCCCGTTATTCTTATTAACGTACTGTAAAATAAAGTGCGACCAAAACTTTTTTTGTTTTATTTGTTTTAAGAATCCGTTTTGATCTGATCTAAATATGTGACTGCTCATGCTTAACAACAGCTGAGGTTTGTTATTTTCAGACTCAGCCAGATTTTGCTGTGCTGCACCGCAAATCCACAGACTCAGATTTGCGTACACGAGCTCAGACCTGACGTGAGATCTGATTGTAGCTTCCGCTCACGTCCAAATTGATAAATGCCGAAGTTTGCCTGGAAATGGTCGTACACACGTTTTTCTGCCGTGCGTTCGTTTGATAAATGAGGGCCGCTGAGTTTCTTCCACAGTACTTTCCCTATTTTGTTTCTGTGCAGGTAGTTGTACACTGTAAAAAAAAAACTAGTTGTTTCAACTAACAAAAGTTAGTGTCCGGGCTGCCTTAAAATTTTAAGTTAGCTGAACTTGTTAAGATTAGTTGAGACAATTGTGTAATGATTCAAAACAAATACACTTTTCAAGTCAAATAAACTTGATCTATAGTTTACCTAACTTAATCAAAATTCAGTTCCTATTGAATTCTTAAGTTTAGTCAACACAATCTTAATTTCTTTCAACAGGAATTCCAAAGTTTAAATTAATTAATCTACAGTTCAATCTACCTATAATGTCTAGTTTACCTGACTTTATGTTATGTCAACTTCATTATACATTTATATTTGAATCAACTTTCATAATTTAGTTCTGTTTAAGATTAAATTGTAAATGTACTACATATTTGGTAATTATCTTTCAACTTTATTTTAGATTATGTTTAAAGATCTTATCTCCATAGATTATTGGGTGTTCCAATGAAACCAAATCAATTCCAATTCTTGAAAGCTTTAATAAAGCAGATCAACACATCCCATCAGGTACAAAAAATGTTTCCTCAAAAACAGCACAAGCTTAGGGGTAAAACATCTCCTTAGAATGAGCACAAATGAGAACTATCAACTCATTACTTCTGTTGCTGTCTTTCAGAACATGGAAAAATATACAAAAAAATTATTCACATCCAAACAGGTCAACCTCGTTAATATTATAAATATATATCTGAGTTTGAAGTTCTTATATAGTCTGGTCAGTATCTCTTCACCCCAGATGATGAGTATTCACATCCAAACAGGTCAGAAACAAAAACTCTCAGTCTCAGTGTAGTGTCTACTGAGTTGTAGAAGTCTCTTCCTCAGTCCATGAACCCTTGCAGAGCAGTGCTCACCCCCGATGTTCATGAGAACCTTCTGGATGACTTTGAATGTATATTGCAGCTCCTTCGCGTAGTCAATCTTCAGTGCATATAGCAGACCGATTAACATAACTACCGCATGAGAGTAGTCACTGATGCCACGCAGAACAATCTGTTGCTCCAGGACCACCGATATGTCGAGAAGATCTTCTCCTTCTTTTACCAGGAGACTGCTGACATCCTTTCCCCCAGTCATGCTGTCCTCCATGTCTGTGGGCTTCACAAAGGAGGGCAAAAATATTTTAGTATTGAGCATTTTTTAGTATTTGTCTAACCGTCTATGACAGCCAAGAACATGTTTCAGCATTATGGTATGCCGTTTAGGAAATCAAATATATATGGAATGAATGTCTGAATATATCGAATGAAACCTGAATGTATGGAATGAAAACTGGCGCCATCTTTCGAACGGCCCATCAGCTTCAACCTGAAGTGTTATTTCCACCATCTCTCCTTCAAGAATGATGCCTAATGTTCATAAAGCAATGTTTTGTTGAACATCATCAGACTACTGACTTGCTGAGAGACCCTACATGCACACACTCGTCACTTTAAGACTCTACTGTTTACTTTTAATATAAATAAATAACATTACAATTAAGAAAACAGATTAAAGTGCAAGTGTTAAAAGATAACAAAACAAAAAACCGAAAGTAAACGGTAGAGTCTTAAAGTAGCGAGTGTGTGTCTGTGTGTGTGTGTGTGTGTGTGTGTGAGTGTGTGTGTGTGTGTGTGTGTGTGTGTGTGTGTGTGTGTGTGTGTCTGCATAGGGTCTCTCAGCAGGTCAGTAGTCTGATGGCGTGCGGGCAGAAGCTGTCTCTGAACCTGCTGGTCCTGGTTTGGATGCTCCTGAACCACCTGCCTAACGGCAGCGTCGTGAACAGACTGCAGCTTGGGCAACTAGAGCCAGAGAGGACGCGCCGCACCCTCCCCTCCTCCTTTATGCAACATTATGCATCATGCATATGACTGAGATTACTCTTAGCACGGGAATAAATTACACTTAAATAGCCTGTGGATATTTCTCTATTCTCTGAATAAATTAACGTGACAGCACAGCAGACAACGCGCTGTGCCGCTCTCTGTATGTGCGCATGCGTGGCTCTTTTTCGCGCTGTTACATTATCCGTTGTGAATGTGTTTTTGTGTTTTTTAACTTTATGAGAACTTGGACGTGAGACCTAGAGTCTCGTGGTCATCATGACATACCCCTGAAAACCCAATCCACCCGAGCTGGGCTGAAACTAGCTAACTGTTACAACATCAATATTACTACAAGCTACGTTAGCTACTGCTAAATCAGCAGTTGCTAGCTTACCAAGTTAGCTACTGCTAATTTAGCAGTCGCTAGCTTACAGAGTTATCTACAGTTAACTTACCAAGTTACAAAAGAAATACAAGACAAAAGCAATTTAATTCAACCCACCTTGATGACAAACTGGGGAGCAGACACCCGTTTCTTCTGAGGAGAAAGAAAGGAGCGTGTCTCCGTGCAGCGGCTGATGGTTTCTCCGTACATTGAGCTCACTAGCGGGGCACAGAATCAGCTCGGCTGGCACTGCAGACAGGGAGGCGGGGTCATGCGCGACACCGCAGTTACACACAAGTTTAGGGATATCAGAGATATCAACCAAAGGCTTTGAAAAATAGTTTTCTCTCTCTTTTATATTCAAACATCTTTAGATATAGGTTTTGCTGAGCTAGAATTTTTTTCAAAACGACATTAATGCAGATCTGAACAGAGGCAGGTACATCTGGTTGTCTCTGGTGATTAATGCAAATAAAAGGCTAAACATATACTATAATATAGATTATAATTATATAATAATTATGTTCCAAACGTTTAGCTATCACTTAAAGCTAGCTATCTTAATTAACTTACCTCATATTCCAGCAGAATAGTTAATCCAACTATGCGAACAGATGTGATTGTGGATGTGGTGAAAGAGGGAGAAAAAGGCGGGCAGCATAAACGGTTTTGGAACGTTAGTTGTAGTGCCTACGTCAGCCTATGACAGCCAATGACAGAAGCGATTATGCTTACATCATTTTGACTGTCATTCTTAATTTCAATTGAATCATGTTTCTTAGTTTGAAAACTTTTCACTAGTTGAGAAGACATAAACACAAAATTCTGAGTTATCACAACTGTTTCAATCATTTGTAGTCATACTGACAATGAATTAGAAGTTATCATGACCAATGGGCACAACTAATTTTTACAGTGTATACGTCTGTGTTTTTGTAACTGTGTAATTCTCCACCGTCAACACCTTCAGAAAATATAAGATAATTAACTATGTCGATGTAGCTAACCTCGGGCCACTGCTTCATGTCATCTGCCCACCGTGAGAACTGACCTCACGACTTTTTAAAACATCCATACTGTGTATCCATCTCCGATTTTTGTCCATTTTGTCGCTTTCTTTGTGTTAAAAGCCGTTTTTTAGAGCGAGCATGATAGCTACGCTAGCGTAAACACCGAGTTCAACAAGTTCAAGCAGAAGAGCAAAGCCGAATACCGCTAAGAACCATGGGTAAACTCATATCATCCTAGATCCGTTGCGCGCTGTAATGACATCAGTTAAAAACCCCTCGTGGGGAGGCACTCATGTGATTGGCTGTAAAGGAGTGAGACATCTGATTGGCTGCAGACGACCCCCTTGTAGAAAAAACGCATTTGTGAATCGGAGTCGCGCTAGATGAGTCTCAAAAATCTGCACACAAATGCAGAGAGGTTTACAAATTAAAAGCACTGAGACAAATGCACGTTTGACAATTCATATATCAATGTAACAACTTCCAAATATGTATTTGATGAAAATTGCAAATAACTGACGATTTGTACATTTGTGAATTTTTATTGCACATATTTAAAACAAAGAAATGATTTGTGTGTGCATTCCCAAATATGTTCCAACATCTTATTTTATATGTGAATTTTTTTTACTTGTATATGCGATTGAAGGCATATTTGTGTGTGCATTGAAAAATGAATTGGGATATAGTAATAGAGATAGAGAGAGCGAGAGACGAGAGAGATAAGACATAGAGAGAGAGAGACAGAGAGAGACACCGAAGGAGAGAGACAAGCGAGAGACAGAGAGAGACTAGATAGAGAGAAGAATTATACATAATATATATTATATATACATAATATTATACATATATATTATATATACATATATATATACACATATATATACATATATATATATATCACATATATATATATACATTATATTACATATAATACATATACATATATATATATTATACACATACATATATACATATATATATATACATACATATATATATATATATATACATACATATTATACATATATATACATATATATATATATTATATACACATATATATAAATATATATATATATATATATATACATATATATATCTATATAATATATATATATACTATATATATTTATATTATATCTATATATATACATAAATAATATATTATATATATATATATATCATATCTATATACATAGACATTACATATATATATGATATATATATATATATATATATACATATATACACATACATACATACATACATACATATATATATATATACCATACATACATATATATATATACATACATATATATATATATATACATACATACATATATATATATATATATACATACATACATATATATATATATATATACATACATACATATATATATATATATATATACATACATACATACATACATATATATATATACATATACATATATATATACATATACATATATATATATATATATATATATATATATATATATATATATATATATATATTATATATATATATATATAGAGAGAGAGAGAGAGAGAGAGAGAGAGAGAGAGAGAGAGAGAGAGAGATTTTTTGATTTTTAAAACAGCTTTATTTCAAATATTTTCTTCAGTTCATAGTCGAAACATCATAGAACCAATTTTCAAAGAAAAGAAAAAAAAAAGAAAGAAAAACCTTACATGTTGAAAATAGAGTGAAACACTAACTCTTCCTCCTCCAGCGAGCAGACGACATCATTAAAACACCACAGTTTGGTAAAAACATTCAGACTCTTCATCAGTTTGTGAAAATTAAAAAAAACTCTCGCAACAAACACTCTTCTTAAAACACTTTTCTTTCCTCTCACTTTATTCCTTCTTGTAATGTAGATTGCCATCTTTGCTTCCCCTATTAAAAAGTTGAAAAGTTGCCACTTCTCCGCATTCACTTTATGATAATCTGCACCAAAAATAAAAACATTAAAAGACCACTCTTCTCTAAAAAGATTAAAACATTCTTTTAAAATGTTAAAAAGCTCTAAAAGCCGGTCAAACTCTAAAAAACAGTGAAAAATGGACTTGGGTGATGTACAAAAAGGACATTCATTTCTTACAGTGGGATTAAAAACAGAAACAAAACTGTTCTCAGCAATGGCCCCGTGTAGTATTCTCCACTGTAGATCTCCAGTTCTTTTCTTTGACGGTGCTTTATAAAAACTTCTCCAGCATGGTTCATTTCTTCCTGTCGTCTGCAGCCGTCCCCTCCTCACAGTGTCCTCCCGCTCCTCCAGTCCCTTCTTATTAAAAAACACAACACAATGTTTATAAAAAGATTTGCCACTGGCTGTGTGCAGGTCCAGCTCCGTTTTTAACTCTTTGTCCAACAGTTTCCCAGAGGACCCCTCAAGGTTGGCAGTCAGAGTAATCTCTGGGAAGGGGTCCTCCGGGTCTGGCTCCTCCACCCCTTCTCCATACTCCTTCAATAAAAGTAGTTCTTCCTCGGTTAACGCCTTCTTCCACTTTATCAGCACCAGGTGTATGAACCTGGTGGACATCACCCTCAGCCGCTCCGCCATGGCCTCTCCATCCTGCAGGTCGCTCCCTGCCGCCTCCACCACCTGCCTCAGCGTCAGGACCCCTGCGGCCCTCAGGATCCTACTCAGTCCTGGAGTAGACCCGTCCTCCACGTCCAGCCTGGCTCCTGGCCAGTGGAGAGAAACTGCAGTTTCTTTATTTTTCTTTCTAAAACACTCCATGCTTTAAAGAGTTCACAGTAAAAACGGGGCAACGCTGATGTGTTTAAAAGTCTTGTGTCCATTAAAAACAACGAGTTCTCAAGTCCCATTTCATCTGTTCTTTTTAAAATCAGTCCTGCCACATCTCTCCACACATTCAGATATCCTGTTAAAAACTTCTGTAAAAACTGTAATCTAAAAGTTGCCACTCTGCTCTTTATGTCCACGACACCATGCCCCCCTTCCTCTTTTGGTAAAAAAAATTATTTCTTTTCTGAGCCAGTGAAAATTTCCTCCCCCAAAAAAATCCATCAGTTCTCTTTGTATTTTTTTGATTAATGTGTCTGGTGGCTGGACACAGGCCACTCTGTGCCACAGCTGTGAGGCTACCAGGTTATTAATAATCAGAGTCTTTCCTCTGAAGGACAGTTGTGGCAGGACCCACCTCCATTTCCTCAGTTTTCCTTGAAACTTTTCTAAAACTCCCTCCCAATTCTTCCCTGTCACATTTTCATTTCCTAAAAACACTCCTAGATATTTAAAACCATCCCTTTTCCAGTTTAAACCTCCTTGTAGTTTTAAAAACCCCCCTCTCCACCTGCCCACCGCCAGTGCTTCGCTTTTCTCCCAGTTTATTCTTGCAGATGATAAAGTCCCAAAGTCTTTGACAATGTCTTCCATTTTTTTAATTTCATCCTGTTTTTTGATTATGACAATGATGTCATCTGCGTAGACTGATAAAATTAGGTTTCTTTTAAAACCATTTAAAAACAGACCTTCAATGTTTGCTCTTATCTTACACAGCATGGGTTCAACTGATAAAGAGTACAACATACCTGAGAGGGGGCAGCCCTGTCTCACCCCTCGACACACTTTAAAAGGGGCACTCAGTCCTCCATTGATCTTTAGTACACTCTCAATGTCCTGGTACAGAACCTGGTTCATGGCTATGAGACCTGGGCTGAGGCCGAAACTCTCCAGAGTTTTCCAGAGGTAAAGGTGCTCAACCCGGTCAAAAGCCTTTTCCTGGTCTAACGAAATGAGACCAGTATCAATGCCCAACGAACCAGAGATGTCCAAAATATCCCGAATTAAGGACACATTGTCCAGAATAGACCTACCAGGCTCGCAGTACGTCTGGTCCTGGTGGACGAACTGGTCCATTACCTCTCTCAGTCTGTTGGCCAGCGCTTTGGATAAAATTTTGTAGTCCGTGCACAGAAGAGAAACAGGATGCCAGTTCTTTACCTCCTGCAGATCTCCTTTCTTTGGCAGGAGAGTTATCACTGCCCTTCTGCAGCTTAGTGGTAAAATCAGGTCTTTAAAACTTTCATTACAAACCATTAAAAGATCTGTTCCCAACTCCTTCCAGAACTCTTTGTAGAATTCCACAGGTATCCCGTTGATGCCCGGGGCCTTGCCTCCCTTCAGGCCCTGCAGGGCCGTGGATAGATCCTGCAGGGTCAGAGGTTCCTCCATCTCCACAGCGATGTTTTCTGGGACCCTGGGTAAAACTCCACAGAAAGAATAAAACAGTTCCTGGTGTTCTTGGTACTCACTTTTGTAGAGGTCTGCATAAAAAGTTGCAAACCGTCTGAGGATCTCCTCTGGCTTTTTAAAGTCCTGTCCTGTAGCAGATTTTATTTCGCGTATCAATCTGTTCTGTCCGTTTTTCTTTTCCAAGTTAAAAAAGAATTTTGATGGTGCATCCATCAGCGCGGCGCTTTGGAAACGGGAGCGGACCAGCGCCCCCTGAGCTTTAGTGCCTAGTAGGTCTTTAAGAGCAGATCTTTTAGACTTGAGATCTTCAATATGATCTCGATTTCCAGTGGACTCTGAAAAACTTTGTAACTCCACAATCTCAGTCTCCAGATCTTTCATAGATCTGGTGATGTCCTGTGTGACATTGAGAGTGTACTGTTGACAGAGCTGCTTTATTTCTACTTTCCCACAGTCCCACCACTGTCTTAAAGATGTAAAATCTTCCTGCTCTTAAAAACTCCCCAAAAAAACCTGAAAACATCTCTAAAATTGGAATCAGATAAAAGAGTGGTGTTAAAATGCCAGTAAGCACTCTGAGGTTTTAACTTAGCGATGAAAACATTACATACAACCAAACAGTGATCAGTAAAACCAACAGGTATTATTTTGCATTTCTTAAAAACATTGAAATGATGTTTAAAACAATAAAACCGGTCTAGTCTGGCCATGGATAAAACATTTCCTCTGGAGTGAGTCCAGGTGTATTGTCTCTTTTCACCGTTCATCCTCCTCCACACATCTGTGAGCTCATGTTCCTTTAAAAACAGTTTCATTGCACTCTTTGATGGTTTGTGAGGCTCACTATGATTTCTATCTAAAAAATCATTTTCAGTACAGTTAAAATCCCCTCCCAAAAACATAAACTCGTCTGCACTGACTTTTCTTGAAACAGAGGTTAAAACCTGTAAAAAGGCAACTCTGTGTGGTCCTGTGATCGGGACGTACACGTTTATAAAAAACAGTTTAAAACGTTCAAAAATTGCCTTAACCACCATCAGTCTGCCCTCCACCACCTGCTCCACCTCAAAGGATGCCGGGGCAAAGCCTTTGGAGAAAAGAAGAGCCACCCCCCCACTGGTGTTGCTTCTGTGGCTGAGCACCACCTCTCCCCCCCACTCCCGCTTCCAGTCCATCTCATTTCTTGTGTCACTGTGCGTCTCCTGTACAAACATCACATCTATCTCCTTCAGTTTCATGAGCTCATACAGCAGAGATCTTTTAGACGCTTCCCTTGCCCCGTTAATATTCAGCGAGCTGACATTAAAGTGACTCATAACGAGGGAAAGAGAGAGCAGCCAGAGCACCAGCACTGATTTAGACATCTTCATCTTCATTGTTAATTTCTTTTCTAATCCTCTGCACTATTTTCTTTAGTCTGTACACTTCTTGCTCAGTGAAACCTCTTCTTTCTTTGCTCCTCATCTGTTGTTGGGCAGAGTTATCGGAGAAATAAGCCTCCACTTTCATTCCTTTCATATTCTTGGTTTTCTGTAGGAATACTTTGATTTTCTCCACACTGTAATTCTTTTTGTTTCTTCTCTTTTTGGAGACTGCAGCTTCCTCATCACCGTCATTTGTAGAGTCTTCCTCCATGTAGGATTCAGACTCTGAGCCTCCCTGTTCTTCTGCTTCCTTCTCCTCACTTCCTGTCCCTCTCTTTGCCTGAGAATCTCTTCTGCTGCTCTGTGACTTTCTTTTTAAATGAGGTACTTTTAAAAGCTTGTCCTCGTCTCCCATTTCAAAATCACTCCCTTCCTCCACTGCTGTATTACCTGCACACTTTCCCTTTTGTGTTGTAGCTTTTTTCCTTTACCTGTCTCCTCCTATCCTCTCACACTCACTTGACTGTCATCTATATCCTCCCTTGTCTCCTCCTGTCCTCTCGCACTCACTTGACTGCCCTCCATCTCCACCCTTGTCTCCTCTTGTCCTCCCATGTTCACCTGACTGCCCTCCATCTCCTCACTTGTCTCTTCCTGTCCTCTCACACTCACTTGACTGTCCTCTATATCCTCCCTTATTTCCTCCTGTCCTCTCGCACTCACCTGACTGCCCTCCATCTCCACCCTTGTCTCCTCTTGTCCTCCCATGTTTACTTGACTGCCCTCCATATCCTCACTTGTCTCCTCTTGTCCTCTCACACTCACTTGACTGTCCTCTATATTCTCCCTTGTCTCCTCCTGTCCTCTCACACTCACTTGACTGCCCTTCATCTCTTCACCTGTTTCCCCCTGTCCTCCCATGTTCACCTGACTGCCCTCCATCTCTTCACCTGTCTCCTCCTGTTCTCCCACACTCACCTGATTGTTTCCTATATCTTCACCTGCCCCTTCTTGTGTCTCCACGTCCACCTGTTTCTCCTTTTGCCCCTCACCTGTCCTGTTGAGGCTTTTTTCTGGACATGCTCGGATCAGATGTCCCTCCCTACCACACCCAAAACACTTGCTACTGTCAGAGGAAACAAAAACATCATAATCAAAATCGTCTACTCTGATCTTAAAAGCTAAACTAAGCTCTTCAGTCCTGTTGTTCAGGATCATCAGGACGTTTCTTCTGTGAGACACTACGTGTTTCAGCAGAGGAGACTTGCATCCTGATGGGACTATCTTGATCGGTGAAACTATCTTTCCGTGTTCAATTGTTTTATTAGCGTTTCATCCTTGATGAATGGAGGAACATTTGAAATAGTCACTTTTTTCGCTGGTGTGGCGAGCGGCATCACGGAAACGAACATGTCATTCACCGTGACGCCGCTCTCCACCACTGCGTTCACTTTTAAAATACTATCCAGAAAAATTACCACAGCTCCGTTCATCCGAGCGGCCGATTTAACTCTGCTGTGGCCGACAGCCTGTCCCACTGCCAGGCTGCAGTCCTCCACCGAGCAGGACGAGGGCACGGACAACTTGATGCCGTGCTTCCTCGTCAGTCTGCTCAGATCCATACCGGCGTTTTACTGCGGTCACGCCAGCCGTCTCTTGTTTTCACGTAGTCAAGCCAGCCGCTCCAACATTTTAAGTGCGCCCTTATTACGAACTTTATGGCAAACGGGAAACAGAAGCAAGTGGGAAAGTAAGCGCTAACTTACGAGACCGTGTGGGAACTTCCGGTTCACAAAATAAAACCTTTGTGTTGAATGTATTGAGATTTTGTTGTGTAAAATATGAGAACTACAATAAAAATTAATAAGAATTATGATGGCAAGTTAAATGCAATAAAGCAGGTGCGCATCATCCAGAAAGCCCAAATCAACTGTCCTACACTGATTCTGAGCCACTAGGTCACATGACCGGGGAGTTATTGAGCTCTGAAGCTCATATTTACATTCTCACAGGGATTACAAATTCATAAAAAATATTAACGGTAAATGTGTTCAAATACAATAAAAAAGGTGTGCCTCATAGAGCAGGCTTAGATCTACTGTCCTACACTGATTCTGAGCCACTAGGTCACATGACCGGGGAGTTATTGAGCTCTGATGCTCATATTTACATTCTCACAGGGATTACAAATTTATAAAAAATATTAAGTGTGTTCAAATGAAATAAAAAAAGGTGTGCCTCATAGAGCAGGCTTAGATCTACTGTCCTACACTGATTCTGAGCCACTAGGTCACATGACCGGGGAGTTATTGAGCTCTGAAGCTCATATTTACATTCTCACAGGGATTACAAATTCATAAAAAATATTAACGGTAAATGTGTTCAAATACAATAAAAAAAGGTGTGCCTCATAGAGCAGGCTTAGATCTACTGTCCTACACTGATTCTGAGCCACTAGGTCACATGACCGGGGAGTTATTGAGCTCTGATGCTCATATTTACATTCTCACAGGGATTACAAATTCATAAAAAATATTAAGTGTGTTCAAATGAAATAAAAAAAGGTGTGCCCCATAGAGCAGGCTTAGATCTACTGTCCTACACTGATTCTGAGCCACTAGGTCACATGACCGGGGAGTTATTGAGCTCTGAAGCTCATATTTACATTCTCACAGGGATTACAAATTCATAAAAAATATTAACGGTAAATGTGTTCAAATACAATAAAAAAAGGTGTGCCTCATAGAGCAGGCTTAGATCTACTGTCCTACACTGATTCTGAGCCACTAGGTCACATGACCGGGGAGTTATTGAGCTCTGAAGCTCATATTTACATTCTCACAGGGATTACAAATTCATAAAAAATATTAACGGTAAATGTGTTCAAATACAATAAAAAAGGTGTGCCTCATAGAGCAGGCTTAGATCTACTGTCCTACACTGATTCTGAGCCACTAGGTCACATGACCGGGGAGTTATTGAGCTCTGAAGCTCATATTTACATTCTGACAGGTATTACAAATTCATAAAAAATATTAAGTGTGTTCAAATGTTCAAATACAATAAAAAAAGGTGTGCCTCATAGAGCAGGCTTAGATCTACTATCCTACACTGATTCTGAGCCACTAGGTCACATGACCGGGGAGTTATTGAGCTCTGAAGCTCATATTTACATTCTCACAGGGATTACAAATTCATAAAAAATATTAAGTGTGTTCAAATGAAATAAAAAAAGGTGTGCTTCATAGAGCAGGCTTAGATCTACTGTCCTACACTCATTCTGAGCCACTAGGTCACATGACCGGGGAGTTATTGAGCTCTGAAGCTCATATTTACATTCTCACAGGGATTACAAATTCATAAAAAATATTAACGGTAAATGTGTTCAAATACAATAAAAAAAGGTGTGCCTCATAGAGCAGGCTTAGATCTACTGTCCTACACTGATTCTGAGCCACTAGGTCACATGACCGGGGAGTTATTGAGCTCTGAAGCTCATATTTACATTCTCACAGGGATTACAAATTCATAAAAAATATTAAGTGTGTTCAAATGAAATAAAAAAAGGTGTGCCTCATAGAGCAGGCTTAGATCTACTGTCCTACACTGATTCTGAGCCACTAGGTCACATGACCGGGGAGTTATTGAGCTCTGAAGCTCCTATTTACATTCTGACAGGTATTACAAATTCATAAAAAATATTAAGTGTGTTCAAATGAAAAAAAAAAAGGTGTGCTTCATAGAGCAGGCTTAGATCTACTGTCCTACACTGATTCTGAGCCACTAGGTCACATGACCGGGGAGTTATTGAGCTCTGAAGCTCATATTTACATTCTCACAGGGATTACAAATTCATAAAAAATATTAAGTGTGTTCAAATGAAATAAAAAAAGGTGTGCCTCATAGAGCAGGCTTAGATCTACTGTCCTACACTGATTCTGAGCCACTAGGTCACATGACCGGGGAGTTATTGAGCTCTGAAGCTCCTATTTACATTCTGACAGGTATTACAAATTCATAAAAAATATTAAGTGTGTTCAAATGAAATAAAAAAAGGTGTGCTTCATAGAGCAGGCTTAGATCTACTGTCCTACACTGATTCTGAGCCACTAGGTCACATGACCGGGGAGTTATTGAGCTCTGAAGCTCATATTTACATTCTGACAGGGATTACAAATTCATAAAAAATATTAAGTGTGTTCAAATGAGATAAAAAAAGGTGTGCCTCATAGAGCAGGCTTAGATCTACTGTCCTACACTGATTCTGAGCCACTAGGTCACATGACCGGGGAGTTATTGAGCTCTGATGCTCATATTTACATTCTGACAGGGATTACAAATTCATAAAAAATATTAACGGTAAATGTATACAAATGCAATGCAATGCTAACATATATATTAGATATTGAGCTATTTAGCTACATTTTGACATAGGCCTACATTCAATAATTCATTTAAAAAACATGAAAGGTGCTCAAATGTGAAAAAGCTTCTCAAAGCTAAAAATCCTCATATTTGGGTGCTTACCCTATAAAAAGTAAACGAAAAAGGGGTGCCTCAGTAGCCAATAGACTCAAGCCATGACGCAAGTGCCACTCAATCTCCAGGGGCCAGTTGTTCAAAACATTTAATCTGGATCAAAATGATCTGCAGGATCAGGTAATCTGTCTTACTTTTATGCCGGTTTTTCAAAGCAACATTGGATTGGATCACCATGATCCAGATACACTGTTTTCAAGATTACCAAATCCAGATTACCAGTGCTCTAAACCAACCGATCGGATGGCATAATATTAGGAGACAGAGCCTATCCACTTCTACCATTGCTGATGACTCCTTTTCTTGCAGCAACCACACCAGCGCAGGCACGCTTCAACACTGCTCATTGCAAAACAAGATGTGCAATTGAGTGTTTAAATGGAGTTCTGAAGAGATGCTTTGCATGCCTTAACTACTTGCGAGTTGAACCACAGGGAGCATGCAACATAATACTTGCGTGTATTTTCCTGCACAACATCGCTACCATCCACAATGTCCCTCTCCGTGATGATGTTTATGATGCACCTGAGCCTGTTGAAGAACCAGACCACCCTCTGGTGTTCTGTCAGAATGAGGGACTGACTGGACGTGTAGTCAAGGATGCAATTGTTAGAAATTATTTTTGACATGTTCATCTCTGATGATTGTTTCTTTGAAATTAATATACAGTGATGAATGACAAAAATTAAAAATATTATTTCTGTTTGTCATCAAAATCTTTTTGGGGGAATTGTTTCATGGGGACAAGATCATTTTTATTTTTATTTTATTTTTACTTTACTATACTGAAAGGCTTAATTGGTAGCCTATGTCTACTTTGTCTACTTTATCCCTGTAACGGTTAAACAAGTCAAGTGCAAAATATAGGTAAATGTATCTAAACTAAATGATAAAAATGTATAATTTGATCAATTTTAAAGTTTTACTAAATTTTCTTCCTTAAATCCACCTTGAAATCCTACCTCCTGTTGGGATCAGGATACTCCTGTTTTTTTGGATCAAAGTTATCCAAATCCTACTGAAACGTTTTGAACAACACAAACTGAAGGTTTGATCCAGATTCAAACAAGGATTGGATTCCGTGATCTAATGCGTTTTCAGAATCTTTCTTTCCTTTTGAACAATCCATTTTCAAGATTTGAGCCAATCCGCTAAACAAAATCCGATTGGATTACCGTTGAACAACTGGCCCCTGAACATCCGGTTGGAGTGATGAAAAGAGGCATGGCACATGTGTGAGTTCAGCAATGGGTCGATTGAAAAAAGGTAGAACAAAGAAGAGCCAAGACCTCTGGCAGTTAGCTGGAGGTCGTGATGCTCGTGAAATTCATCAAACACAAATTGTCAGACACTCCCACAGCAAAGCAGTGGATGGGAGTCACGGTGGATGTGTTTAAAACAATTAACCCGAAATTCCTAAAGTGGATAAAGGTTATATGGGCGGAAAACAGAAGAGGACTAAAAGCGGCGGTACTTGAAGGTAGGTCACGGCTAAAAGATAATTCTTGCTTGCACAGAGATGGAGCAGAGATCGAGCAATGATACTGAGAACCAGGGTTTCCGCTAGAAAAAAATGGCACAGGACAACGTGACCGGTAGGTTTTCAATTTATCTGACAAATGTTTGAAATTCCGGTCAAATACCTATCTGAATTTATTGCGCTTAAAATGATAAATGATGTGCAGGATATATAAGAATGATATCAAAGCATGTCAATTTATAATCCTTTTTTTATTCAAAAGTATAGCCTGTATAAAATAAAATGTGTGCCGTCAATTAACTCAATAAATATTGCAAAATGCGCTCTTTTAACATGAACAAAAAGAAACTGAAGGCCTGATAAAACAATTTGCAAACAAAAAAAAAACACATGTAGACTGTCTCATACACTGTAAAAAAAAACTAGTTGTTTCAACTAACAAAAGTTAGTGTCCGGGCTGCCTTAGAATTTTAAGTTAGCTGAACTTGTTAAGATTAGTTGAGACAATTGTGTAATGATTCAAAACAAATACACTTTTCAAGTCAAATAAACTTGATCTATAGTTTACCTAACTTAATCAAAATTCAGTTCCTATTGAATTCTTAAGTTTAGTCAACACAATCTTAATTTCTTTCAACAGGAATTCCAAAGCTTAAATTAATTAATCTACAGTTCACTCTACCTATAATGTCTAGTTTACCTGACTTTATGTTATGTCAACTTCATTATACATTTATATTTGAATCAACTTTAATAATTTAGTTCTGTTTAAGATTAAATTGTAAATGTACTACATATTTGGTAATTATCTTTCACTTTATTTTAGATTATTAGGAGATCTTATCTCCATAGATTATTGGGTGTTCCAATGAAACCAAATCAATTCCAATTCTTGAAAGCTTTAATAAAGCAGATCAACACATCCCATCAGGTACAAAAAATGTTTCCTCAAAAACAGCACAAGCTTAGGGGTAAAACATCTCCTTAGAATGAGCACAAATGAGAACTATCAACTCATTACTTCTGTTGCTGTCTTTCAGAACATGAAAAAATATTTTTAAAAATTATTCACATCCAAACAGGTCAACCTCGTTAATATTATAAATATATATCTGAGTTTGAAGTTCTTATATAGCCTGGTCAGTATCTCTTCACCCCAGATGATGAGTATTCACATCCAAACAGGTCAGAAACAAAAACTCTCAGTCTCAGTGTAGTGTCTACTGAGTTGTAGAAGTCTCTTCCTCAGTCCATGAACCCTTGCAGAGCAGTGCTCACCCCCGATGTTCATGAGAACCTTCTGGATGACTTTGAACGTATATTGCAGCTCCTTCGCGTAGTCAATCTTCAGTGCATATAGCAGACCGATTAACATAACTACCGCATGAGAGTAGTCACTGATGCCACGCAGAACAATCTGTTGCTCCAGGACCACCGATATGTCGAGAAGATCTTCTCCTTCTTTTACCAGGAGACTGCTGACATCCTTTCCCCCAGTCATGCTGTCCTCCATGTCTGTGGGCTTCACAAAGAAGGGCAAAAATATTTTAGTATTGAGCATTTTTTAGTATTTGTCTAACCGTCTATGAAAGCCAAGAACATGTTTCAGCATTATGGTATGCCATTTAGGAAATCAAATATATATGGAATGAATGTCTGAATATATCGAATGAAACCTGAATGTATGGAATGAAAACTGGCGCCATCTTTCGAGCGGCCCATCAGCTTCAACCTGAAGTGTTATTTCCACCATCTCTCCTTCAGGAATGATGCCTAATGTTCTTAAAGCAATGTTTTGTTGAACATCATCAGACTACTGACTTGCTGAGAGACCCTACATGCACACACTCGTCACTTTAAGACTAATAACATTACAATTAAGAAAACAGATTAAAGTGCAAGTGTTAAAAGATAAAAAAACAAAAAAACAGAAAGTAAACAGTAGAGTCTTAAAGTGGCGAGTGTGTGTCTGTGTGTGTGTGTGTGTGTATGAGTGTGTGTGTGTCTGCATAGGGTCTCTCAGCAGGTCAGTAGTCTGATGGCGTGCGGGCAGAAGCTGTCTCTGAACCTGCTGGTCCTGGTTTGGATGCTCCTGAACCACCTGCCTAACGGCAGCGTCGTGAACAGACTGCAGCTTGGGCAACCAGAGCCAGAGAGGACGCGCCGCACCCTCCCCTCCTCCTTTATGCAACATTATGCATCATGCATATGACTGAGATTACTCTTAGCACGGGAATAAATTACACTTAAATAGCCTGTGGATATTTCTCTATTCTCTGAATAAATTAACGTGACAGCACAGCAGACAACGCGCTGTGCCGCTCTCTGTATGTGCGCATGCGTAGCTCTTTTTCGCGCTGTTACATTATCCGTTGTGAATGTGTTTTTGTGTTTTTTAACTTTAGAACTTGGACGTGAGACCTAGAGTCTCATGGTCATCATGACATACCCCTGAAAACCCAATCCACCCGAGCTGGGCTGAAACTAGCTAACTGTTACAACATCAATATTACTACAAGCTACGTTAGCTTCTGCTAAATTAGCAGTTGCTAGCTTACCAAGTTAGCTACTGCTAATTTAGCAGTCGCTAGCTTACAGAGTTAGCTACAGTTAACTTACCAAGTTACAAAAGAAATACAAGACAAAAGCAATTTAATTCAACCCACCTTGATGACAAACTGGGGAGCAGACACCCGTTTCTTCTGAGGAGAAAGAAAGGAGCGTGTCTCCGTTCAGCGGCTGTGGGTTTCTCCGTACATGGAGCTCACCAGCGGGGCACAGAATCAGCTCGGCCGGCGCTGCAGACAGGGAGGCGGGGTCATGCGCGACACCGCAGTTACACACAAGTTTAGGGATATCAGAGATATCAACCAAAGGCTTTGGAAAATAGTTTTCTTTCTTTTTTATATTCAAACATCTTTAGATATAGGTTTTGCTGAGCTAGAATTTTGTTCCAAACGACATTAATGCCATCTGAACAGAGGCAGGTACATCTGGTCGTCTCTGGTGATTAATGCAAATAAAAGGCTAAACATATACTATAATATAAATTATAATTATAAAACAATTATGTTCCAAATGTTTAGCTATCACTTAAAGCTAGCTATCTTAATTAACTTACCTCATATTCCAGCAGAATAGTTAATCCAACTATGCGAACAGATGTGATTGTGGATGTGGTGAAAGAGGGAGAAAAGGCGGGCAGCATCAACGGTTTTGGAACGTTAGTTGAAGTGCCTACGTCAGCCTTTGACAGCCAATGACAGAAGCGATTATGCTTACATCAGTTTGACTGTCATTCTTCATTTCAATTGAATCATGTTTCTTAGTTTGAAAACTTTTCACTAGTTGAGAAGACATAAACACAAAATTCTGAGTTATCACAACTGTTTCAATGATTTGTAGTCATACTGACAATAAATTAGAAGTTATCATGACTAATGGGCACAACTAATTTTTACAGTGTACCATTTTAATAAAGCAGTGTGCAAGTTGAATTTAAAAAAAGACCGTTCGCCATATGCTGAACCCTGACGTGTGGTGTCGGGCTTTTTTTTTTTTTTTTTTTTTTTTTTAGTTTTTTGTTTGTTTGTTTGTTTGTTTGTTTGTTTGTTTGTTTTCAGACCTGTGCTGCATGCCTTAATTTCTCAGAGGGCCAGTTGTTCAAAACATTTAATCCTAATATTAGGAGACAGAGCCTATCCACTTCTACCATTGCTGATGACTCCTTTCCTTGCAGCAACCACACCAGCGCAGGCACGCTTCAACACTGCTCATTGCAAAACAAGATGTGCAATTGAGCGTTTAAATCTTCTGAAGAGACGCTTTGCATGCCTTAACTACTTATGAGTGGAACCACAGGGAGCATGCGACATAATACTTGCGTGTATTGTCCTGGCCAGTATCGCTACCAGGCACAATGTCCCTCTCCGTGATGATGTTTATGATGCACCTGAGCCTGTTGAAGAACCAGACCACCCTCTGGCAGAATGGGGGACTGACTGGACGTTTAGTAGGGGATGCAATTGCTAGAAATTATTTCAGGTTCAGGTTCATCTCTGATGATTGTTTCTTTGAAATTAATATACAGTGATAAATGACAGAAAAATTTAATATATTATTTTTCGAATCTCCGGCTCCCCTGGGGTGGGACTGAGCTACATGCCGAAGTATCCTTGAGCAAGATACTGAACCCCAGAATTGCTCCTGATGCGCAGTTGGCACCCTGTGGGGCAGCCACTGCAATCAGTAAGGGTCCTGCAATGAGCTGGCGACTCATTCAGGGTGCACCCTGGCCTACGCCCATGAGTAGAACTGGATTTGGCCCCAGTAAGCCCCGCAACCCCTCAGGGGGATAAAAAGCGGCAACATCCCGCAACCCTCGCGGAATAAGCGGAAGAGAAACGAACGAACGAACTTGACTTGTTTAACCGTTACAGTGATAAAGTAAATAAAGTAGATATAGGCTACCAATTAAGTCTTTCAGTATAGTAAAGTCAAAATAAAATAAAAATGATCTTGTGAAAATAATGAAACCGTGAAACAATTCCCCAGATTTCAATACCAAACAAAAATAATATGTAACATTCTTCTGTCATCAGTGTATATAAATTTCAAAGAAACAATCATCAGAGATGAAACCATCAAAAATAATGTCTAACAACTGCATCCTTAACTAGTTGTCCAGTCAGTCCCTCATTCTGACAGAAAGCCAGAGGGTGGTCTGGTTCTTCAACAGGCTCAGGTGCATCATAAACATCATTACGGAGAGGGACATTGTGGATGGTAGCGATGTTGTGCAGGAAAATATACGCAAGTATTCTGTTGAATGCTCCCTGTGGTTCAACTCGCAAGTAGTTAAGGCATGCAAAGCATCTCTTCAGAACTCCATTTAAACACTCAATTGCACATCTTGTTTTGCAATGAGCAGTGTTGAAGCGTGCCTGCGCAGGTGTGGTTGCTGCAAGAAAAGGAGTCATCAGCAATGGTAGAAGTGGATAGGCTCTGTCTCCTAATATTATGCCATCCGATCGGTTGGTCTAGAGCACTGGTAATCCGGATTTGCTAATCTTGAAAACTGTGTATATGGATCAGGGTGATCCAATCCAATGGTACTTTGAAAAACCGGTATAAAAGTAAGCAGGATTACCTGATCCTAGATAGCAAAAAATGGGATTTCCAAATCTGGATCATTTTGATCCAGATTAAATGTTTTGAACAACTGGCCCCTTTGGAATCAGGATAATCCCGTTTTTTTTTTTTTTTTTGGATCAAAGTTATCCAAATCCTACTGAAACATTTTGAACAACAGAAACTGAAGGTTTGATCCATATTCAAACTAGGATTGGATTCTGTGATCTAATCCGATTTCAGAATCCTTCTTTCCCTTTTGAACAAGCCATTTTCAAGATTTGATCCAATCCTCTAACCAAAATCCGATCGGATTACCTTTGAACAACTGGTCCATCACGATCAAAGTTCAGTGTACATGGAACAAGATTTCTCACACTGTACTTCCATAACCAAATTGCTAAATAAAATTAAGCTTCCCGGCCAAACTGATCATTAGGTCATACAGTGAAAGTTATTGCCAAAATGAGTGAAAATGTCCTTCTTTGGATGAAAATGTCCCAAAGGGTACAACAAGGTTAATAAATACATAATGGTGACGCCTTGGGCTGTGTCTCTAGGCTGATGCCTATATACTACTGTTTGCTCCGTTTGAAGGGCTAAGAAAAATAAGGCTGGACGTGGCCTCCGAGATGTAGAATGTGTTATAGAAGACAAACGCAAATCAGCATGTTAAGGCATGTATAGATTTCTAGCTTCATTTTATGTTCAACCACAGTCTTCAATAAAGTGAAATCTAGAATATTTCACTATTGTTACGTTTAACACAGAACATATCTACAGAAAAATGAAGATTCTCCATGTATAGCGATCAGTGGTAGCTATATCCAACAGCAGAATACGACTGTTAATGTTCAATATGTTCAGGTTTGGAAACCCACGGAAGTGGGAAGGACAACACATCTGGCAGGGGCGATGAAGAACAATGCAACATCCAGTCTTCACCCCAGTCAGGTGACCAGGAGATTGACCAGACCAGAGAAGAAGGTAAACATGGAAGACACAATGCACTAGATGCTATATCCAACAGCAGTATACGACTATTAATTTTCAATATGTTCAGGTTTGGAAACCCACGGAAGTGGGAAGGACAACACATCTGGCAGGGACGATGAAGAACAATGCAACATCCAGTCTTCACCCCAGTCAGGTGACCAGGAGATTGACCAGACCAGAGAAGAAGGTAAACATGGAAGACACAATGCACTGGATGCTATATCCAACAGCAGTATACGACTATTAATTTTCAATATGTTCAGGTTTGGAAACCCACGGAAGTGGGAAGGACAACACATCTGGCAGGGACGATGAAGAACAATGCAACATCCAGTCTTCACCCCACTCAGGTGACCAGGAGATTGACCAGACCAGAGAAGAAGGTAAACATGGAAGACACAATGCACTGGATGCTATATCCAACAGCAGTATACGACTATTAATTTTCAATATGTTCAGGTTTGGAAACCCACGGAAGTGGGAAGGACAACACATCTGGCAGGGACGATGAAGAACAATGCAACATCCAGTCTTCACCCCAGTCAGGTGACCAGGAGATCGACCAGACTAGAGCGGAAGGTGAAGAGGTACGAAACAAACTGGATGCCAATGAAACCTACAACACACACCCACATGAAACACTCATTCAGCCCTGTGCCCCTGGTTAAAGACCTAACAGATAAAATGCATTAAATCAATTCAGGCTCACCTAGCTTGGAAATTGAGGCCAGTGGCGTAGCGTATCAGATATAATCTTTTATATAGTATGCTGTTCAGGAGGTGGGGCTGAGCACCGGGCTGGCTTGTCTCCTAACAAAAATGAATTCTGCATTTTCTCCACAGGCATAGGCATATTCTGTGTAAAGAGAGTTATGGCTCCCCTTGACCTATTTATTGGATATTTCAGTCACTGTAATATGTTAGTTTTTGTTTTTAGTGCTTTTACTGCTGTATTATTGATAGTGCCACTTTAATTATACGAGATTATTGTGGATTCCCACAAGTCATTACAACTATTTGTGAGATTCATTAATTTTCATTTTTATTTGCGTGTCGTATACTGTTATACTGTGCAGTTGAAGGACTACCACAAATGTGCACTTTTGTGTGTGTTTGTAAGCAAGGTGTAAACAATTTCATGAGCCCATTTTACATTTTTTTGTGTATCCATAGTGCTGTATGAGAAGATTTGATAACTTTTCCTTTACTTTTTTTCATCAGATGTCCTCCAGTAACTCAAGTGTGTCATCACAAGGCTCAGCAGAACCACAACAATTCTTCACACACAAGTTGCCCAATAAGCCTTGTTTCTTCTATATTAAACACAATGATTGGGTGAAACTTAAAAGAAAACAAAAAAACAAACAATTCAAATCAATAAACTGGACTAATGTCATATCAAAAGGAATACGAACTGTGCATCCTTACTGCAGTTTTGGATTTAAAAGGCACACAGTAAAATGTTTAGGATCCAGGAAGAAGTGTCCAGCCTTCACCTGTTCCGGATACTGCCTTTTCGAAGACTGTAGTGTCTGGGTTGATGTGAAAGTGGAGAGCGAATACTCTCTAAAGGCAGATGTCATTTTTCATGGGGACATGGTCAAACACAGGTGGGATCAGCTCAAGAGAAGACCTATAAGATCACACGACAGAACAAAAATTTCCAAGAAACTCAGTTCAAAACTTCCCCGACAATACCATCTGGAAAGCTTTATGAAGTTGGAGGAGGATGTGATGGAATCTGGTTGCAGAGACAGTGTACCCACAGCAGGCGTTTTAAAAAATATAGCATATGCTGAGAGGAAAAAGAATAGGTTGCATGAGAATGAAATGATCAGTCTACAACTCATGTGTGAAAAAGAAGACAATGAGGAAAAGCTCATTCAAAAAATCATACTTCTGCCCAAAGGACTGATGTTGTGGTCCAAAAAGACTATAAGTCTTTTCCATCAGCGGTCAAAGACTGATGTGGTGTATCTGGATGCAACAGGTAGTGTGGTAAAAAAGGACAAAGGACAGAGTGCACCTTTTTACATATATGAACTTGTGGTAAGACATCCACTGAAAGGTCGCTCCCCCGTGCCTGTAGCGACATTTGTGACCGCAGAACACACCACTGCATCTGTGTCTTATTTCTTAGGCTCATTCATCATGGACTGCATGAGAGCACATGGGAGAGACATTAAAAAAAGGCCAGTGATGTACATCTGCGATGGCTCTGCTGTTTTGATGCAGGCCATCTCACAAAATCTGTGTGGCCTGAGCCTCGCAGAGCTTCTTGCCCAGTATTATAAGATAGTTACTGGAAAAGCTATGAAGAATGTAACTGAGCTGCCAATTCTACATAGATGTTTAAGTCACATCATGAAGAATGCAAAGTTCCTCTGCAAGAAACAGTTACGGATGCCTTCTTCTACTAAATATGAATTATTTTCTGTATATTTCAGTATGGTTTTGTAATGGCAATATTTGTATTTACTTAAAACATTCTTTCCCACAGTGCTGGCATGCACTACCTCATGTGTATGCATCTGATCGGGCTTATGACTCAGGCTATGACACTACAACAACTTGATGAGGTTGTTGTGAGTGCTTCTGTGGTTCTCTCCAGTCCAGCAAGTGGCGAAAATGTTGAGAAACATTTTCATAACCTGCAGAAAGCACTCACCTCAACTGCGCAGCCAGTCATAAAAGACTCTGATGTCACTGATGAAGACTTTGAGGTAAGTTATCCTTTTGTAGCAACATTTGGAATTTAAATGTTTAATTTTTCTGTGTTGAATTATGGACTGTAAGTCTTGTGGTCCATGTATGAATTTCAGAGTTTATGAGAGTTTCTTTGGTCTTGATTATTTCTTTTATTAAATTCAATATTTGTAGTTTGGCTTAGAAATACTGACATAACAAACAATGCAGTCAACATGTATACAATTGCATGTACCACAAAAACAGGATGTTCTAAAAAATAACTGGCACTGTCTTCAAAAAGCACCGAAGATAATAGGTGATGTGACTATAATTGGGCCTCTTACAGGATGAATCGAGCCCAACACCATTTTATGAACACTTTAAAGAGGTCATCCAGCAGGCACCCCTGGACACACGGGGAGAGCCAAATTGGTATTATTGCCCCACCTTCATCCCAAAGCTGCTTCAGTACTTTCTGCCTCAGGCAGTTCTGTGGTCAGAATTGTTACTCGGTAAGTCTGTTTACTCCCATACATATGTTAAGTTTTTTCAGATTGTTTTTGTAAATATTAAAGTAAGGTACTTGTATTGCAGGAGACCTTGGACGGCACGGGACAGGTCCTGTTTATGACATGCTCTCAAGAAAATACAGAAGAGCTGCCCAGAAATCGACACAGGTAAATGCAAGTGTTAATGTGAGTTAACAGGTAACCATAGACTGCAATGAGAGAATTATTGTCTTTAGATAAGACCCCAGGTAAATTCAACATATCTTTTGATAGAATTACACCAAGGATAACAGGACCCAGGGCATTATGGAGAAGTCTCAGTGGGATCTGAAAAGGATCCGTTTTCACCACAAGAGGCTCACCAGATTAGATGATTTTGCGCACACATATAAGAGGATGCATGAAGCTCTTCTAAGAGAGTACAAGGACTCTCTAAAAATCAAGAAAAAGGTATGTTTTCACTGTTTTTCTGGTGAATGCAATTGTCTTTCACAGGTATAAAAAGCCCAAGGATGGTAATAACCACACAATATAGAACAATAAAGCTTTTTCATATGAAATAATGCTTGCTATTACAGACCTCAAATGAATAATAGAACCTGACAAAGACTAACTGCTGATTACCAAAAAGAGGTTAATAACAATAGAAATCTCTTTTTATTTGTACAAGACACACAGGGTTGAGATTGAGAAGTGGAAACAGAGGAAGCATTGGAGGAGAGGCATATATGTCTCAAGAATGTCCAAGCCCTTTGATTTTCAGAAACCCCAAAAAAACATGGTAATGAAACAAGATGTTGCACTGTTCACCAAAGTGTATCATATTATGTACCATAACATCCCATATTATATGAAATAAGCATTCACGGCACCGTTGTGAATCAGGTTCAAAGGAATAAGACGTCAAACCAGACCAAAGTAGAGGAGAAGGATCCAGACAATGATGCCACTCAACTTAAACAGGACACACAGCCTCAGGTAATGGTTTCATAAGTTGTATAATCGTATGTTTCGTGTTCTTGGGGTTTGTGGTAAAAGTCTGCTATATATTAAGAGATCTAGAATACAAGCCATTCACTTGATAATAATGTTGATAATGCACATTCGTTATAATGAGGGATATATGCCTTTCATGTAATTATTCAGTCTTGTTCATCACAGCTCCAGTCTGAACATCAGCAGTGCTCCATTTTCAGTGAATCAGATAAAGAGCAGCAGCCCTTGTCAGGACATGGGCCAACAAAGGTTTGTTTTCTACACAAAGTGATGTAGTAGTTGATATGCAGAGTTATACTACATTATTCTATGCATGAACCTAGCCTGACCCATAACATGTGCACTGTACAGTTGGACACCGAACCAACCATCCAAAATGACATTGACACTTTGCTGGAGGAGGCTGGCCCACCACCACCTCTGCTGTCTCAAGAGAAGAGTTTGTCGGTTGAAGTCTCAGAAACCCTGACAGTATGTATGTGGAAGGCAGATCTGACATCCTTTACTGTGGATGCTATTGTTAATGCTGCCAATATGAGTTTGCGTCACACTGGAGGGCTTGCACTGGCTTTGGCTACAGCTGGAGGGTCTCAGATCATTAAGGAGAGTGACAGCCATATTCAGAAGTATGGCAAATTAAAACCCGGAGAGGCTGTGGTGACGAGTGCTGGTGATTTACCATGTAGATATTTAATTCATGCAGTCGGCCCACAAATCAGAAGTAATCCATCCTCAAGAACACTGTCCAAAGCCCAGAAAACTTTAAAAAAAGACAATCGAAAGCATCTTGAATCAAGTCATATAACATCAGATTCAAACAGTTGCTATTCCAGCAATAACTCAGGCATTTTATTCCTGCATATGTTTTGGACTTTAAATTAAAATATGCAGAGTTTGACATTTTTGATTATTATTTGATTCCATTTTTAATTCCATTTAGAATCAAGTGGAGGAGTTCAAGTATATTGGGGTCTTGTTCACGAGTGAGGGAAAAAATGGAGAGTGAGATTGACAGTGCTGAGCCGAAAGGAGAAGCTCTCGATTTACCGGTCAATGTACGCTCCTACCCTGACCTATGGTCATGAACTTTGGGTCATGACTGGTAGAACAAGATCACGGATACAAGCGACTGAAATGAGTTTCCTCCGCAGGGTGGCAGAGCGCTCCCTTAGAGATAGGGTGAGGAGCTCTGTCACCCAGGAGGAGCTCGAAGTAGAGCCACTGCTCCTCCACATCGAGAGGAGTCAGCTGAGGTGGCTCGGACATCTGTATCGGATGCCCCCTAGACGCCTCCCCAGGGAGGTGTTCCAGGTATGTTCCACCGGAAGGAGACCCCGAGGAAGACACAAGACATGCTGGAGTGACTATGTCACCTGGCTGGCCTGGGAACACCTTGGGGTCCTCCCGGAAGAGCTGGAGGAAGTGCCCAGGCAAAGGGGAGTTTGGGTGTCCCTGCTCAGACAGCTGGCCCCGTATGAAGCGGAAGATCGATGATGGATGAATGTTGTTTTTTTTTTAGTGTATTTTAATCCGATTGAACATGAATAATTGATATATTATACTCTTTCCCAGCTACAATCACTCTGGAAAAGAAATGACACCGAAGTGGTAGTTGCTGTAATACCATCTGTCAACCGGGCAGGTTGCAGTTTCCTGATACATCACAGTGAACTGTGTTCACTGCGACCTCACGAGTGGCTGACAGGCGAGGTAGTTGATCATTTAAATGTTACCAACAATACAAGCATATATGATGTTATATTATATGACATATTTTATTTTTAGTTTTAAAACAAGGAACTTTCATTACACTTGCATAGTACTTGTGTGTTTCAATTGTTATTTGATCAGCTGTATATCCTGTCTTCTTCTATATTAGGTTATGGAGGGTCTATTTCATGTTTACGCCAAACGGTTCAACCTTGGAAGGTCTGTTTTAATCCTGAACCATTACACAGCTGGTGTGATACTTTTTGGAACACCAGACAAAGTCAGACAGCACAGCTTGCGAAGGGTAATGCTTGTTTTTATTGCTCCATCCTGTCCAGACCAGAATATGAAGTTTCATTAAAGAGAAAAGTCATTTCATTGAAAATTACTTGACGTGATGTGGTGTTTTTGTTTCTATTACAGACAGATTTCAGCAACTATGAGGCCGTACTGTCTTTTGTAAATGTTGGAGGAGTTCACTGGAAGTTACTGGTCAGTGGTTGTTACTTCATCTGAAATGTTTTTGTATTGTTTTGACATAACGTTCATAGATTCTTTTTAGTTTGTACTTCCTGCCATGAAGGCTGTGTTCTTGCTGGACCCGATGGCTAATAATTCTGAGCAAGCTGAGTCTGCAGATGCTGCAAAAAGAATACGGTAGGTCATCTTTATTTTCCTCAAACGACAGCCCTCTCATGAATTTGAAGGCAGACCTTGCAATTGATGCAGGTAACCCTATAAAAGCTTAGCTATGTGATTTCCGAGGTGGCCGACAAGGGCAAACGCGCAGCAACGGCAAAACGTTGCAAATACATAAACGATGCAGAACCAAAGACACGCAAAACACATGTAACAACAAAATGCTGCAAACAACAAAATGCTGCAAAGAAACGATGCAGAACAAAAACGACACAAACCGTAATATATTGTATCTAGTTTAAACAGATTATCTATTTTTTATTCTTTTTGCATAAGCAAAATGCTTCTTGTTAACACTGGAAGGGCCTGAACTCCAACTCTCCTAGAACGGCCATAAGCGGTCATTGTGACCGCTAGATGTTAAACTCTATAATCTCTCATGTAAATACCCAACTGAGTGACGAATGCATTCATTGTGTCATGATATTTTTTTAAAAAACGAAATAACACCAATATGTACATTTTAACACGCTTAATCATACATTTATCAATATTCATATCATGCACATAGTAAACCGTAATTATTGCATATATTTACACAAGATTTTAATAGAGAAAACTCAGAACAAGAAAATTAACTATTAAAAATAACTTGATTGGTTATAAAACATGTTATTTTAACACTTGAATTAATAATGATAATAATAGTCAAAGCTTGAAAGGAGCTGATCTAACAAACAAATAGCCGTTGTGATCACTGGTCACAGACTACCTCCGCTCTCCTCCCAGTCACCACACACGGGCTTGTGGCATTTCAAGTGTCCTGCGTTTGGTTCCGTTTGCACCTCTTCCGGACCGGCACTGCCTCCGTCTCCGTGTCTGCTGCTGCTGCTGCTGCTGCGCTGCTGCGGTGGTTGCTTCCGCTGCTGCCCACCTTGTGCTGACTGCTGCGGCCGCTTTCCCCTCCATGTATTCTGCCCCCAGCTCCTCTGCCAGCTGCTGCAGGAGTTTCCTCCGGGCTCTCCTGCTGCTGGTGCTTCTTGAATAAGATGCAGGCATTGATGCCAGGTCGAGGGTGTTATAGAAGACCGCTACTTCCGTAACGCCTTTGACGGAGTACTCCCTCGCATCTGGTCCGGGACGTCGACGCAGTATTGGTGATGTTGTAGTAGCCTACATCACAGACTCTGGTTTTGCCATCGCCCCACTAAAGGTGCCCACACCTGTGTTCCACGGTGCTCAGGATGCAGACATTCTTCCTCAGCTTTCCCTGTTACACAGTCAGAGTCTCATCACTTCAGCACCGAACAGCTCCGCTCGCTGTTTCACGGTGGGGGAACTCCCGTTTATGTTTGCGCATGGTGTAAACTATAGATCAACTTGCAAGTAAATTCGCAAAAAGGCACAATAAATGCGAAGTCTCGTTGTTAATGAGACCCTGCAAAATGATGCACGGCCAATACGACCGCTTATGGCCAAAATAGGTCAAATCTATATTTTCTTTGGTGCAATTTATTTATTGTATTTGTGTGTATGTGTGTTATTCAGATAGATAGATAGATAGATAGATAGATAGATATTATATATCACACACTACTCACAATAAGTTAGGGATATTGTTATTTACATTTTTCATAGGGATTACATGCGGTTCAGAATGATCACCCTTGGCAAAAATGACTGGGGGAGACTCAGATGGAGAGGATTAACGATGGACCATCCAGTACAACAAGACAAGTGTAGCTGTGGGGTCATCGTTACGAAGGTAATGTCCATGTGTGTCTGTGTCTTGCTTTATGTGTCAGACTTTTGGTGCTCAACTGAAAAATTCAATATATAAAATGTGCATACAGTGTAGTTTTTAATCAGCATGTTTTGGTCATGCATTACTTTTGACTAATCAAATCATGTTTGGCTTTCTACTGCGCTATCCTTCACTAATAATTTTTCAAAGGTGAAAAGCTTAATTCTGTATAATTTATTACTTATGGGTGCAGATGGCAAAGGCAGTAATGGAGGCATTTCCGGCGTTACCTGCCATGTCCTTTGGCACCTCCATGAAGGAGATGGCGTCGGAAAGGACAAATTTTGCCCAGGCATTACTCAGTGACTCAGGTTAATAAATCATTCTTCTCTTTTCTTTATATTAAACATTCCATCTTGTTGAAAGATAAAAAAAAATAGAAGACATCAAAAATAATCTACATCCAATAACAATTCAATCAGGACAGACTATTTACGACAAGAGAGCCAGGTTTGAAGATGAAGATGAAATTACATTTATTGTGTGCAAAATAAACTTAGGTAAGGAAGCTTGAGGTCGCCCGATCTGTTGTGGGTACTACTTCTCGGTTGAAGATCCAGATTAAGACGGTCTGTATCTTGATGGCGGTGGCGCTGGGTTGGAGGTGGGCTGAGAGTTTTGCTGAAATGATGCTGGATGACAGCAGAGAAAGTACTTTTAAATTTCACGCTAATGACTAATTGGTAGAGGAGAAAGAGGATGGCAGACTGTGATCAGTTGAATTGTGAGAATAGAATTTGAGCGAGAGGATAGCGGGAAAATGGGGAAAGGGCTTTGAGGCGTGCTTAAAGAGATAGTCTTCCTGTCTGAATTTTTGCTTGGCATTGCAAACCTCTATATGGTCAAATTCAACTGACAAAAAAGCTATATCATAAAGATATACAAAATTATTTTTCTTCACTAAGGAATTATAATGGTGACAGTTTTCTTTGATACACTCGAAACCTCTATCAGCATTCCTGTCATCATTATAAATGATCTAGCTAACAAGCCACATTGATAGCTACACAGCTGTCATTCAAGTGTGTAATGAGTTTACATGCCAACAATAACAATAAATACTTTTATTTCAGTGTTGGACCTGGATCATCACTGTGTGATGTGCTGTGCTTCAAAGCCCCCTGTATCAGGACCTCCAGTGACTCGTTGGGTGAGTTTTTTTCCACTGTTTATTACTTATCATTTATGATTTAGGGTTTACTGTATACCTGTAGAGTGTTTCTAAGCGAAGCAGGAATTCTCTACAAACAATGTCAAGGGATAAAAACAGTAAATGAAAAAGAGAGTGAAGGCTGAGATGGTTGAATTTGCCAGAACTTAGGTCACTCTCCTCTACACAGATAGAGACCCTAGCTTTTAACTCTTTATTAGAATAATGCTGTATTCTAGTGCAGAGGAAATCCAATGGTGCCACATATTCTATCAGCGACTTCAAGATTCTGGCATTTAAAATGCCATGAACATGACCGCTTCTAAATCCATCTCTAAGCTGTACACAGCTCTTTCCTATGCCAACAATAATAACACTCTATACATAAAAGATAAAAGGGAAAGGGATTCAGGGATTGAGATTTCTGAAGAGGCTTGGGGCAACATCTGGTCCTTCCAGTGGACAACAGCCAGCTCAATGGACTGGAGAGAGCATTGCCCTAAGAATATTATTAGACATTAAGATACTAAATACTAAATTAAAAGTGTTCTGTAGGGATATTTATTAGAGGGACTGTTCTACTTTCCATTAAGTTACATCAGAATTCTATTGAACTTGTGAGCCTCATCTGGCTCAGGACTCAAAACAAACAATAACTGGAATGTTATTTGCTTTGGTCTTTACTAATGCTACAATGTGAACATATTCTTCTGTACGTTCAAAGTAAAGATCTAATTTAAATAAATAAAAAGATGGTGGCACTTAGCTATCTATTTATAACAGATTTGTTATGAACCGATGACTAACTCTGTGATCTTTAAAGGAACTCATACACTAAACCAGGGGTCCCCAAACTACGGCCTGCGGGCCATATCCGGCCCGCCTAAACAACTTGAGTGGCCCACTTAAAGATCCCAATCTCTCTAAAGTGCCTATTTTTGGAAATTGCCTTTCATATAGAACTTGGCAAGGTGCGCAGGGTCGGCGTCATCCTCGTTGCAAGACGGCAGAGAGAGCGAGCGAGAGAGAGAGGCGCAACTGTGAGGGATTCATTCCAGTCAGATCCGATCCAATTAATCTTAATGGTCTATATCTTGGTTAAGGCATAACAGTGCGCTTTACACGACCAAAGTGTCAGCTGGACTTCAGAAGGCTTGAAATCCACAACTACTTGAACAGCCGTAAGCGGTCATTTGGACCGCTAGATTTTAAACTCTATAATCTCTCATGTAAATACCCGATTGAGTTATGAATGCATTCATTATGTCATGATATATTTTTCTTTAACGAAATTACAAAAAACTGTACATTTTAACAAGTTTAATTAGGCCTATACATTTATTAATAGTAAACCGTTAGTTTTGCATATTTACACAATAATTTAATAGAGAAAAGTTAGAACAATTAAAAGTAGGCTAACTTATTTGATTATGAA
This sequence comes from Sparus aurata, assembly GCF_900880675.1. NCBI lineage: Eukaryota > Metazoa > Chordata > Actinopteri > Spariformes > Sparidae > Sparus > Sparus aurata. Next base: position 31,152 of record NW_022045115.1, on the reverse strand, counting down.
TGATTTTATTATAATATATAAGTTAAAAAAATATATATATATAATAATCGAAAAAGCTGGAAACGAGCTGATCTCAAACAAAGAAAGAGCTGTTGTGATCACTGGTCACAGTCTACTCAGATTACCTCCGCTCTCCTCACAGTTACCACACAGGGGCTTGTGGCATTTCAAGTGTCCGAGGTTCGGTTCCGTTTGCAGCTCTTTCGGACCGGCACTGCCTCCGTGTCTGCTGCTGCTGCGCTGCTGGGGTGGTTGGTTCAGCTGCTGCTTCTTGAATAAGATGCGGGCATTGATCCCAGCCAGGTCGAGGGTGTTATAGAAGACCGACACTGGCTATCTTTGACGGAGTACGGCCTCGCCATCTGGTCCGGGACGTCCACGCCGTACTTGGTGTTGTACATCACAGACTCTGGTTTTGCCTTCGCCCCACTAAAGGTGCCCACACCTGTGCAGGTGCTCAGGATGCAGACATCATTTCAGTACCGAACAGCTCCGCTCGCTGTTTCACGGAGGAGGAACTCCCGTTTTTGTTTGTCCATGGTGCCAACCAGGCTATAATACAACTAGCGATATAATTATTAACTCACAAGTAAATTCACAAAGAGGCCCAGCTGGAGACGAGAGACGAAGCAGCAAACTGCGCGAAAAATGGAACAATGAAACCCCGCGAAGTGATGTGTGGTCAGTTTGACCGCTTATGGCCGAAACAGGTTAACATGTCATATTTTGTTTAATTTATATAAAAACTATTCCATGCTAAAATACAGACACTTTTTGGAAAAATCATGAAACAGCAGTACTGCATGTTTTGATTCATTGTTATAAGCAGACCTGTCGCCAGACCTCATTCTTAAGGGGGGCATTTGAAATGCATGGAAGGACACGATTATTATAAATCTACAGTACCTATATTTTTATTAATTTTCTCTATTGACGCAACACGTAATCATCACGTTAAACATAACCAACCGCAATATGAACGCGTATAGCCAAGACATCAGTCCTCCTAATTTAAAGCAATAGATTAGAGGCAATTATGAATATCCATTAAACACTATACAACATATTAGATGTAACACCAGAAGCATCTCTCAAACATTGCATTTTAAAGTAGTCAAAGAGGGATATGCAATGCCACTTGACACACACGCACATACATACACACACACACGCACAGAGACTTTGACTTTGTCTCTCTCGAGTCCAGTCTCTCCTGTCAGTACAGCGGGAGGCGGCTTTTTTTCGAGCTGAACTTCCTCATCAACGCATTCTTCCACTCGGACTTAAACTTGTGAGTGGGGTACTTTTCAAAAGCATGCTGGGATCAAAGCAGCCTGTGCGCCAATGAGCTACTACGCTCTCCAAAACCCGCATCCATCTCTCCGTGCACAGCATCTATAACACTGTAAAAGAATCTCTTTAACTCAGTTGGTCAGCCACAAAGTGACATAGCCGAAAAGACTGTTTCTTTGACGGCAAATCCGCAGAGGTTCATGTTAATTGTGCGTCTTCTCTTGCTTAGATCGGGGCGGTCACTGGCACAGCCTCGGTGGCCGTGGATGGAGGAGCGCAGAGATCCCACAGTGCGATACACAGAAGCGCTGTTCACAAGTGTCATCGCAGTGAACAAGTCCATATCCTCGGATTGTAGACTGTTAGGCAGCTCGAAAAGTGAAAATAGTTTCATAATAAGGTGCGCTATGAAAAGAAAACTGCGCTGCGTAATGACACGAAGCAGCCCCGTAGCCCAGAGATTAAATAGTAAGCCGACGAAAACTCATCCATACATTCGACGTTACTTTCTTTTCAGTAAGGCCATGATAAGCTGTTGCAGTGTAGATTCTCATCAATCAAATAAACTCACACCATTGTTTCTTTATATTTTTAATGTTTTAATGATAAAGAATGTAATCTATCATATCATGTATCTCTCAACATAAAATTGGCTACTATGATAACATACATTAATTATTACAGTTTTGGTTTTTTTTAAGAGATGGGGGGCACAAGCATGTGTTATATTTTCTCTGTAAGTGTTGATGTTTTCCTCAATTCCTAATATATAGACCTTTTATGAGCTTTAAAGCTCATAAAGGTCTTCATCACCTCCTTAGCCCCTTTATATTTTGGAGGGAGGGTGTGGGGGATTATATTCATCATACAGATCATCAAAAAACTAATATTACACTACATTTATCACACAATGCACACAGTACATTGTACGCAGTCTCACATTTCAAAGTGGCAAGCTACAAAGTTTAAGCATGATAAATGAATCAAAAATCTTTTTTCTGGACAGTGGAAGATTACTTGTTGTTTCTCATCACAAACCCTGTAACCAAAGAGATGAATTAAACATGGCATAGTATGGCCGAGAGTGAGTTTGGACTTTCATGGAGTGTAAAGGGCTATGCTAGATTTTTAAGCAGACAAAACTAGAGCATTGCTGAAAAATGAAAAGCAGTGCAACAATAATTTGTACTTGGATGACCCAATGGGGACACTGCAACTATGATGGAATTGCTGAGAGGATGGTACTGATATTGTCTTTGCTTGCTTCATTTTACAGATACAGTGTGATACCTGCGAAAGGTGGTATCACGAGGAATGCCTGGATTTGGAGGAAGAGATACTCAAAAAAGCAAGGGCAGGCAACTGGAACTGCGACCTTTGCAAATAAAAAAAAAAAAGTGATAAGACATGTTCCTTTTTTCATCAAAATTCACATTTTGTTGTTTTTCCATTTTTGGTTCTCCAAATGTGCTCTGAGTTGTTCATTGCTTGTTTACAAAGAAAACAAGGCCCAGAGGCCTGGCTGTGTGTTGATTTATTTAATAAAAGAAATTTATTCACGTGACATTTATTGTATGTATTTATTCAGTTAGTGTTAATTTCTGATAAATTATGTCATTTAACCTCAATAGCTTCCCTTTGCCTCAGAATCAGTGTAGGACAGTAGATCTAAGCCTGCTCTATGAGGCACACCTTTTTTTATTTCATTTGAACACACTTAATATTTTTTATGAATTTGTATTCCCTGTGAGAATGTAAATATGAGCATCAGAGCTCAATAACTCCCCGGTCATGTGACCTAGTGGCTCAGAATCAGTGTAGGACAGTAGATCTAAGCCTGCTCTATGAGGCACACCTTTTTTTATTGTATTTGAACACATTTACCGTTAATATTTTTTATGAATTTGTAATACCTGTCAGAATGTAAATATGAGCTTCAGAGCTCAATAACTCCCCGGTCATGTGACCTAGTGGCTCAGAATCAGTGTAGGACAGTAGATCTAAGCCTGCTCTATGAGGCACACCTTTTTTTATTGTATTTGAACACATTTACCGTTAATATTTTTTATGAATTTGTAATCCCTGTGAGAATGTAAATATGAGCTTCAGAGCTCAATAACTCCCCGGTCATGTGACCTAGTGGCTCAGAATCAGTGTAGGACAGTAGATCTAAGCCTGCTCTATGAAGCACACCTTTTTTTATTTCATTTGAACACACTTAATATTTTTTATGAATTTGTAATCCCTGTCAGAATGTAAATAGGAGCTTCAGAGCTCAATAACTCCCCGGTCATGTGACCTAGTGGCTCAGAATCAGTGTAGGACAGTAGATCTAAGCCTGCTCTATGGAGCACACCTTTTTTTATTTCATTTGAACACACTTAATATTTTTTATGAATTTGTAATCCCTGTGAGAATGTAAATATGAGCTTCAGAGCTCAATAACTCCCCGGTCATGTGACCTAGTGGCTCAGAATCAGTGTAGGACAGTAGATCTAAGCCTGCTCTATGAGGCACACCTTTTTTTATTTCATTTGAACACACTTAATATTTTTTATGAATTTGTAATCCCTGTCAGAATGTAAATATGAGCTTCAGAGCTCAATAACTCCCCGGTCATGTGACCTAGTGGCTCAGAATCAGTGTAGGACAGTAGATCTAAGCCTGCTCTATGAAGCACACCTTTTTTATTGTATTTGAACACATTCAATATTTTTTATGAATTTGTAATCCCTGTGAGAATGTAAATATGAGCATCAGAGCTCAATAACTCCCCGGTCATGTGACCTAGTGGCTCAGAATCAGTGTAGGACAGTAGATCTAAGCATGCTCTATGAAGCACACCTTTTTTTATTTCATTTGAACACACTTAATATTTTTTATGAATTTGTAATACCTGTCAGAATGTAAATATGAGCTTCAGAGCTCAATAACTCCCCGGTCATGTGACCTAGTGGCTCAGAATCAGTGTAGGACAGTAGATCTAAGCCTGCTCTATGAAGCACACCTTTTTTATTGTATTTGAACACACTTAATATTTTTTTTGAATTTGTAATCCCTGTGAGAATGTAAATATGAGCTTCAGAGCTCAATAACTCCCCGGTCATGTGACCTAGTGGCTCAGAATCAGTGTAGGACAGTAGATCTAAGCCTGCTCTATGAAGCACACCTTTTTTTATTTCATTTGAACACACTTAATATTTTTTATGAATTTGTAATCCCTGTCAGAATGTAAATAGGAGCTTCAGAGCTCAATAACTCCCCGGTCATGTGACCTAGTGGCTCAGAATCAGTGTAGGACAGTAGATCTAAGCCTGCTCTATGAAGCACACCTTTTTTTATTTCATTTGAACACACTTAATATTTTTTATGAATTTGTAATCCCTGTGAGAATGTAAATATGAGCTTCAGAGCTCAATAACTCCCCGGTCATGTGACCTAGTGGCTCAGAATCAGTGTAGGACAGTAGATCTAAGCCTGCTCTATGAGGCACACCTTTTTTTATTTCATTTGAACACACTTAATATTTTTTATGAATTTGTAATCCCTGTGAGAATGTAAATATGAGCTTCAGAGCTCAATAACTCCCCGGTCATGTGACCTAGTGGCTCAGAATCAGTGTAGGACAGTAGATCTAAGCCTGCTCTATGAAGCACACCTTTTTTATTGTATTTGAACACATTCAATATTTTTTATGAATTTGTAATCTCTGTGAGAATGTAAATATGAGCATCAGAGCTCAATAACTCCCCGGTCATGTGACCTAGTGGCTCAGAATCAGGACAGTAGATCTAAGCATGCTCTATGAAGCACACCTTTTTTTATTTCATTTGAACACACTTAATATTTTTTATGAATTTGTAATACCTGTCAGAATGTAAATATGAGCTTCAGAGCTCAATAACTCCCCAGTCATGTGACCTAGTGGCTCAGAATCAGTGTAGGACAGTAGATCTAAGCCTGCTCTATGAAGCACACCTTTTTTATTGTATTTGAACACACTTAATATTTTTTATGAATTTGTAATCCCTGTGAGAATGTAAATATGAGCTTCAGAGCTCAATAACTCCCCGGTCATGTGACCTAGTGGCTCAGAATCAGTGTAGGACAGTAGACCTAAGCCTGCTCTATGAAGCACACCTTTTTTTATTGTATTTGAACACACTTAATATTTTTTATGAATTTGTAATCCCTGTGAGAATGTAAATATGAGCTTCAGAGCTCAATAACTCCCTGGTCATGTGACCTAGTGGCTCAGAATCAGTGTAGGACAGTAGATCTAAGCCTGCTCTATGAAGCACACCTTTTTTTATTTCATTTGAACACATTCAATATTTTTTATGAATTTGTAATCCCTGTGAGAATGTAAATATGAGCATCAGAGCTCAATAACTCCCCGGTCATGTGACCTAGTGGCTCAGAATCAATGTAGGACAGTAGATCTAAGCCTGCTCTATGAGGCACAACTTTTTTTATTTCATTTGAACACACTTAATATTTTTTATGAATTTGTAATCCCTGTGAGAATGTAAATATGAGCTTCAGAGCTCAATAACTCCCCGGTCATGTGACCTAGTGGCTCAGAATCAGTGTAGGACAGGTGATTTGGGCTTTCTGGATGATGCGCACCTGCTTTATTGCATTTAACTTGCCACCATAATTCTCATTAATTTTTATTGTAGTTCTCATATTTTACACAACAAAATCTCAATACATTCAACACAAAGGTTTTATTTTGTGAACCGGAAGTTCCCACACGGTCTCGTAAGTTAGCGCTTACTTTCCCACTTGCTTCTGTTTCCCGTTTGCCATAAAGTTCGTAATAAGGGCGCACTTAAAATGTTGGAGCGGCTGGCTTGACTACGTGAAAACAAGAGACGGCTGGCGTGACCGCAGGGGCGTTTTGCATGTCGACCAGCAAAGCGCTGGTCAATTGCACAAACGCAAAACCACACACAAACGAAAAAAAAAAACTCTACACTGTAAACCTACAAACAACCTGGTTTACAAACATCAAACAGAAAAAAAATATATATAGGTACTTAGTTCGCGAAAATCGCCCACATCCACCGTGTTACGGTGGCAGATTGTGGGAACCCAGAAGCAGAGACTGGAGGCAGAGCTGCGAGGTGAAACAGAGTTTATTGTCTATTATCTCAGTGGGGGGGAAGGCAGGTGTATGATCTGGGTCGCCCGGATCCAGCAGGCGGACTGTCCAGGGCTCGGCTGGTCCGGCAGGCGGGTAGACGGATCCGGAGAGCAGGCAGGCGAGCAGGTGGGCAGGCGACAGGGCGGAGCGGTGCAGAAATCCTCTGCAGAGGGAGCCAGACAACACAAGGGTTAGAAGGCAATAAAGAATAGCTGAGCGAGTAATGGTAGACTTACGACCTATAGGTTCAGCGGCGCTAGTGATCACCGTTGGTTCCGGAATAATCTGGCACCGAGTAGCGGAGAGACCGGGGTATGTAGACCGCAGGTGATGAGATGATGAGAGGCCGGTGCGCTACTCCGCTATAGTCTCCACGCCCTTGGCCACACCCACAAGGAGAGGGCAGGTGAGGGAGAAGACGAAAACGGAGAGGAGAAAACATAACACAGCAACAACACAACCCTGTCCCAGTGGCACCGCGACACACCGCTCAACACGCTCACTGCATCTACTCAGAGAGAGAGAGGGAGAGATATTTTTCTCTCTCTCTCTCTCTCTCTCTCTCTCTCTATATATATATATATATATATATATATATATATATATAATATATATATATATATATATATATATATATATATATATATATATATATATATATATATATATATATATATATATATATATATATATATATATAGAGAGAGAGAGAGAGAGAGAGAAAGATAGATATATATATATACATATACATATATATATATATATATATATATATATATATATATATATATAGAGAGAGAGAGAGAGAGAGAGAGAGAGAGAGAGAGAGAGATTGAGCTCCTGAAGATTATCTCTTAATTTTGTCTTGAAATGAGACAAACCTTTAATTTTGCATCAAATTTTGAAGAGGAAACACTTTTAGAGGAATTACCTCCCAGAAAGAAGAAAAACTGAAAAGGAAACACCAAAGAAAACTTGAAGAAATCCACCTGAACAGAGGAATCCATCAGAAAAGTCCAGCCAACTGACCAACTGACAGTTGGCCAAACTGTCCTGAAGACAACAAACACACACGGACAACAAGCAAGAAGAGGAACACAGCCAGAGAAGGAAGTGAGTGAGAGCACTAGAGACAATACAGCCTGCACAAGGATATATAAGAACAAAATAACTACCTACAAACTAATGTAAGTTAGTTTGGAGTTAAAGCTAAAAGCTAACAGCTAGCTAACAGCTAGCCAAAAAGATCGAACGCCTTAGTAACGGTTACTAAGGAGTTGGAACAACAACAGCCATGCAGCCTCAGCAGAGTCCTGGAGCCTCAGACACAGCTCATATAAAAGCTGTCCCTCTTTTATACACACAAGATCTCAAAATGAAAGTGCCAGGAAGGCACACAAACAGAAAGTATTGAAGGAAAGACCAGAGACACTCTTCTCTGACTCCTACAAGAATGGAGACATCAGCAACCTGATCTTCTTCACAGAGCAGCCACTGGCATGGCACTCTGCTATAAAGACCTGCTACCCCTCTGTGAAGAAGGAGGGCATCTGTAATGGCTGGAAGCTGAAGGTCAAAGAAGCAGAAGACCCAGACTCCCCCATGACATCAGTAAACATCTACAAGAATGGGACTGTCATGGTGCAGGGAAACCTCAGGCAGTTTGAGCTGGACTTTCCCCTTATAAAGGAAAGAGCCCAGCAGGAGAAGAGCCCCCCGCCTGAAGACATCCATACCCTACCAGACACAGACACCACCTCCACCCCCACCTGCCCTCCTGCTGACCAGAACAGTGAGCCCCCATCTCTGAACAGGCCCAGGACCCCCAGCTGACCTCCATCATCACCGACATGAAGGTGAAGTTCAGTGAGCTAAAGAGAGAGCTGGTCCAGCTGAGAGAGCTGACCAGCCATCAGCTGAGCCAGGAGGAGGCCTGCAACCTCAGCACAGTGCTGAACAGACTTAGGCAGGACAGGGAGCAGAACCAGACCGAGCTGAGCACCCTGAGGTCTGAGATCAGAGAACTACAGCAGCATCAGGAGAACCACGTGGCAGTGCTGAGCGCCCTGACAGAGGAGGTGCAGGAGCTGAGACAGGAGAGAGAGAGCCACAGGAGAGAGCTGGCCTCTCTGTCACAGAAACTCCAGGAGACAGACAGAGTCACCCCGGACCTGACAGGACAGCAGGACTCACACCAAGACAACAACCAGGACCCTGGGAGCCCCACCGTAAGACACAAGGACAGAGAAGCTCCATCCACCCAGAGACACCTGGACAGAGAGGCTCCATCCACCCAGAGACACCTGGACAGAGAGACTCCATCCACCCAGAGACACCTGGACAGAGAGGCTCCATCCACCCAGAGACACCTGGACAGAGAGACTCCATCCACCCAGAGACACCAGGACAGAGAGACGCCATCCACCCAGAGACACCAGGACAGACACGCTCCATCCACCCAGAGACACCTGGACAGAGAGACTCCATCCACCCAGAGACACCTGGAGAGAGAGGCTCCAGAAGCCAGACATCATTCTAATCGACTCCAATGGAAAGTTCTTAAATGAAAAGAAACTCTTCCCCAACCACAAAGTGGCCAAACTCTGGTGCCCAACCAGCCAACATGCCATGGAGCTGCTGTCAGAGGAGCGTCTGAGTTCTCTGAGTCACATCATCATCCACACCGGCACCAATGAGCTGAGGATGCAGCAGGAGAGAGTGTCAGAGTCACTCAAAGGAGTGATAGAAAAAGCCTCCAGCACCTTTTCCAACAGTAGAGTGGTTATATCAAGCCTTCTGCACAGGAAAGACTTCCACCCAGACACCATCCACAGGATCAACAGCAGTGTCTCCAGAGACTGCATCCTGAGGCCCAACGTCCAGCTTGCCCACCACCCCACCCTGGACATCAGCTGCCTTCATGACCACGTCCATCTACTCAAAAACACTGTCCCAATCTTCGCCCGTACACTGAAGGACATCACTCTCAACCGAGACCAGTCCACCCCCTACACAAGGAACAGGTCGGCCCGCAGCACCCCCAGACTGCCATCCAGACCATCCAGAGCACCCCCACAGAGACCTCACCATCTTCATACCCCTACACGACGACCCCACCAGGGCAGCTACGAACCCCTTCACACCCGACCAGAGCCCCTCCTGCCCCCAGGAGCCCCACCCCGGCACCATCACCAGGAGCCACGCCCTGGCCCACTGAGCTACGCTCAGGTGGTGAGGAGAGCAGCAGACCCCCCACTTACCCTTCCAACCTCCAACCCCACCCCTACACCTCCACACAGCCAGCTGAGAGACATCCAGCACATGCTCAGCCTGCTCTGCTCCCACCTGATAGGTCAAACACAGTAGAAAACCCTAGAGTGTTTACTTGTCTATTTTTTTTATTATTATTATTTTATTATTATTATTTTATTATTGTTATTTCATCATTTTATTCATTTATTTTTTAATTATTATTATCTATTATTGTACATATTTACCTATTTATTTATTCATCCATGTTAAAGGGTTATAATAATATTATTAGGTCCAAACTCCTGATATCTAACAGTATTACAGACCTGGAGCCCTTCAGTGTAAGAGCATTCACTGTCAGCCCCCTCACACCCTTATCTGATCACAGCAAAATCACCCTATACATTAGTAAGACACCAACTGACCCCCATGTAGCAGAGCCCAGTAAACTCAACCCCTCCAAACAACCTTATAGATGGACAAGTAAAAGTAAGGATGACTACCAGAGAGCCATCGGTCATCCAACAGTCCAATTTCAGTTAAACCATTTTATCACCACCTCATATCCCCACAGTAACGACGGCCTGAACCAGGCTGTGCGGGATATTAACTCCATATTTGACAGCACAGCATCTCTATCCAATCTGAAAAAATCTGAGTATCACAGTTCAAACTCAGCTAATGAAAAGTGGTTTGACTCTGACTGCAGGTGTCTGAGAAAAACACTTCGAAAATTATCCAATGAAAAACACCAACAACTTGACAATCATGAGCTCCGCCTTCAGTACTGGGAAATATTGAAATCATATAGAAAAACACTGAGAGCTAAAAAGGAGTAGCATGAACAGCGTCAACTTGAAGAAATTGAGGAGTCCATTGACTCAAACAATTTTTGGAAAAAATGGCATTCATTCAACAAATCCAACAAGGAAGAATTGGCTATTCAAAACAGGGAAATATGGAAGAAACATTTTGAAAATCTATACAGTGCAATCACACTGGATTCAGACCAAAATAATCTGTTCAACAAACTAGAAATCCTTGAATCAATCATTAAAGACAACCAAAATCCTATAGATTATGAGATTAGTGAAGGGGAACTGCTGGCTAAGATCCAGGCCCTGCAGCCAAGGAAAGCAAGTGGCCCTGATGGCATCTTAAATGAAATGCTTCAGTTTAGCAGCCAGAAAATCAAGACTGCCATGTTGAAATTATTCAATCTGGTACTAAACATTGGAAATTTTCCTGACACTTGGAGCCAAGGGCTTATCACTCCAATCTTCAAATGTGGAGACAAATATGATCCAAACAATTACAGAGGCATATGTGTCAGCAGCAACCTGGGGAAGTTATTCTGCAGCATCTTAAACAGTCGACTGCAAAACTTCCTCAGTGAGCACAATGTCCTGAACAAGAGTCAGATTGGTTTTACACCACAACACAGAACCTCTGACCACATCTACACCCTCCACACCCTCATACAGAAACACGTCCACCAGAACAACAACACAATCTTCTCTTGTTTTGTAGATTTCAAGAAGGCATTCGTCTCAATTTGGCATCATGGTCTGTTTCTGAAATTACTAGAAAAAGGTATTGGAGGAAAAATCTACAATATTATTAAGACAATGTATATAAATAATAAATGTGCTTTCAAAATTGGAACTAGGGAAACAGACTTCTTCCCCCGAAGTAGAGGAGTGAAGCAGGGCTGCAGTCGGAGCCCCACCCTGTTTAATATTTACATCGACGAACTGGCCAAATCCCTGGAAGAGTCATAGATCCCTGGTCTCACCCTCTCTGACACAATAGTCAAATGTGTACTGTTTGCAGATGACCTAATACTGCTCGCTTCATCAAAGGAGGCTCTACAAAAGCAACTAGATCACCTGCAAAAGTTCTGTCAGACCTAGGCCCTGACCCTTAACCTGGAAAAGACAAAAGTCATGGTCTTCCAGAAACGACGCAAGAGTCAGAAACATCACCACAGGTTCCACCTAGACTCTACGGACATAGAACACACACACAGCTACACATATTTAGGACTAAATATCACATCGACGGGAAATTTCAATCTGGCCATTAAGGATCTCAGTAAAAAAGGCAGAAGAGCTTTCTGGACTATAAAAAGTCTTCAAACATAGACATCCCTGTCAAAATCTGGATCAAAATATTTCAGTCGATAATTGAATCAATTGTATTGTATGGTAGTGAAGTGTGGGGCCCTCTCATGAACCAAGACTTCCAAAAATGGGACAAACACCCAACCGAAAGCTTGCACACTGAGATCTGCAAAAGCATCCTCAAAGTTCACAGGAACACCCCCAATAATGGATGCAGAGCTGAACTGGGCCAATTTCCCCTTTTAATTCGGATCCAAAAAAGAGCAATAAAGTTCTACCAACACCTCAGAGCCAGTGAGCCCAGCTCCTACCACTACAAAGCTCTACAATGCCAAGAGGAGAGCAAAGAAGGGAGTCCCCTCAGCCAGCTGGCAGACAGGCTGAGCTCCAACAGCACCGGGCACCAAGACCGCCCTCACACCATCCGGACCCACCAAATTATAGCAAAAGAAAAAGATAATTGGTGTGAATGCTTGTATTGTTCTTCTGGAGTTTATTAGTGTGAATGCTGAAGGCATTCAAACTATTGTTCTTTTGGAGTTTATTAGTGGGCTGTGCTCGCCAGCCTGTGCGGACTATGGACACCTCTATAGCAGAGCTATAGGTGTCCATAGTGGGCTGTGGACACCTACAGGTGTCCATAGTGGGCTTGTAATTGCTCGCGCCTCTTCTTATTATTCTTCTTCCGTCCTTTTTTTGGCACTTTTCATGCCCCGCACCGCTGAGCGCATACAAACAAAAAATACATCAAAACGTGCGGCTCAATCGGACTCGTGCTGCTATTATTTTTCTCACGAAAATATTAATTTTAAACTGCGACAAATTTCCCATAAGGAATGAATGGGACAAGGTCAAAAAAGTCGCAAATCTGCGACGTTGTTCAAACATCTCCTGCTCTGGCATACGTTCACGTAGAAACACCATTCCAGCTTTAAAATGTAGGCAGAAGTCCTGAGTATTTATGTTGTATTTGAATGTTTTTCCTATAATGTGTAGTTTTTGAACTGTGATCCTTGAATGACGGTGAGTGATTTTGGAAAAATTCAGGGTTTTCAATGATTGTGTATGGCGGAATGTTCGTGCAGCAGATTGGAGGTGGCCAACTGACAGAGTGAGTGAAACTCAAAAATTCGCTCAGAAATTTTCTGTTTCCGTGACGATCCTGGCCACAAATTAGGCTCAAAAACAGTGATACTTTCCAGAGTTGTAGCCACACGTGTCTTCTTTCTCCCAATGTGTCCACTGTATCGGTAGGATTTACGGTTTTGGATTTATCTGGCCCTAACTGACAAGAGTACCTCTCACCTGCTCCATTCACTCCAATGTAAATCGGAAGGATGATTTTCAAAACTGCACTCTTTTTTTACTCGCTGCCATTTCCACATTTCTGAAGCTAGGACCACAAAACTTAATGAGTGTGTTCTTTAAGGCCTTTCTGGCTTGATCGTGAAAAAATTTTGCCAATATCATATATGATTTTGACCAAACAGCACTAGTTTTACGTCCCCTATGTGAGGCAGAAATCACTCTCAAGTCAGCTCCCTCACAGTCCACTGCTACGGGCCCTTGCCAACTGTCACCTAGCAACCAAAATCAGCTGGGCCAAGAGAGAGAGTGACAGACAGACAGACAGACAGTAGACACACATCAGACAGACAGACAGACAGACAGGAGACACACATCAGACAGACAGACAGACAGACAGACAGAGAGACATGTACACACACACACACACACACAGCCATGCTTAAGCGTGCACTCACATGCAAACTAACGCACACACACAGTATATTTCCCAACATTTAAACTACATTTAACGATTATTTTTTCACTCATTCAATGTGCGGCTTGATCGGACTCTGTTTGCTATTATTCAGTTTTCTAGAATATTAATTTTTCGCGTCGTAAGACGCAAACAGCTGCGAGACACTTCCCATAAGGAATGAATGGGATGACGTCAAAAAACTCGCAAATTTGCGATGTTTTTCAAACATCTCCTGCTCTGGCATGCATTTACCTAGAAACACCATTCAAACTTTAAAATGTAGGCACAAGTCCTGTGTATTTGAGCTGCATTTTAACTTTTTTCCTAAGATGTTTCATTTTTGAACGGTGAGAGACTTTAAAAAACTCTCAGAAATGTTCTCTTTCAGTGACGCTCCCAGCAACATACTTTACTCAAAAACAGTGATATTTTCCAGAGTTGTAGCCACACGTGTCGTCTTTCTCCCAATGTGTCTACTTTATCAGTAGGATTTATGGTTTTGGATTTATCTGCCTCTAACCGAAAAGAGTAGCTCTCAACTGCTCCATTCACTCCAATGTAAATCTGGAGGAGGATTTTTCGAAACTGCACCCTTTTTAACTTGCTCCTATTACCACATTTCTGAAACGAAGTCTACAAAACGTGATGAGTGTGTTTTTTAAGGCCTTTCCCGCTTGATGGTGAGGAAACTTTGCTGATACCATGTTTGTTTTTTCGTCATGGGGCAAAGCGCACAGCCCACTCTTGCGATTTCCCGGCGGGTAATTGTCTAGGTAGTGTGAATGCTGAGTCAGCATTCACACTATTGTTCTTCTGGAATTTATTATTCCGTACGTTTTTCGGCACCTATCTACATACTTTGCGAGATGAAAACCATTCCAATATCAAAATGTTCAGCTTTTTAAGGACATTAGTGATGTTACTTTTGGCTTTTCTATCTTTCATACTTTTGGAAATATTCAGCTTTTTCTGCACGATTTTGCCCATTCATCCTTATGGGGATTTTTTCAAATTTCATTCTGCTATAACTTCAGCATACGTTCAGCTATTCAAACCATTCAAATATGTAAATGTTCAGCTTTTTCAGCTCTTTCAACCTTCTGCTTTTCAACTTTTCAACTTTTTCAGCTATTCAGCTTTTTCTCAAAATTTTTTTAACATTCAATCAAATGGGAAAATCTTCAAATCCTCTTCAAAACTCATCGATTTTCAACCTATTCTTGTCCCTCATACGTTGAGCGAGAGACACCATTCAAACTTTGAAACAGTCTCAAGACCTTGAACTATTGGCAATGTATTCAGTTTTTAAAAATATTGTACGGTTTTGAAATGGTCGCAGTTTTAGTTTTATGGATTTTAAGCCCGTCTTCTGAGTTCATAATGGGTGTGTTTGCGTGAGCTAGAGTGCGTGACATCATCAACTGCCGCACCCCAGAGTGAGGAGCAGCTCCGAAAATGGGATTTTTTTTTGCTTCAGCTTGATTTGGATCCCACATCTTGTACTTGACATAGACAATATAGGCATATAAATGTAGGAAATCTTGTTGGCTTTCAGTTGATGGTCTCATTTCGGCTGTAGGACTTATGGTTTTGGATTTAGAAGCCCGAGAGCGAAAAGCACTCCTGAATCTTCCCCATGAGCCGCAATGTTAATTTTGAGGCCAAATTTCTGGAGGATCGCAGACGGTACATGTTTTGTCTCTCGCTCCTGTGCCCTCATTATGCACTCTACAGAAATAAAAATGACATGAGTGCGTTCAGCATTGTCTCCTGTAACTCAACATGTAGCATGTTTTTCCGATAACTATACCAGTTTTCCCAAAAATCGCAGGAGTTTGGCAGGCATTTTCCCATTCATTCCTTATGGGGACATTTTCGTCTGTGTTTCTGCTCCTGCTGCAGCATGTCTGCAGCCATTTGAAGCTCTTTCTGCCTTTAACTTCTCACCTTTCAGCATTTTTTCACCTTTTTAACCTCTTTCTGCCCTCTTACTCTACAACTTTTTGGCCTTTTCAGGCTTTTTTTCACATTATTAAGCTCATTCCACCCTCTTACTCTACAGCTGTTCATATGTTTTCACCTTTTAAGCTCTTCCAGCCCTCTCTACAACTGTTCATATGTTTTCACCATTTTAACCTCTTCCAGCCCTCTTACTCTGCAGCTTTTCACATGTTTTCACCTTTTTAACCTCTTCCAGCCCTCTTTACAGCTTTTCATATGTTTTCACCCTTTTAACCTCTTCCAGCCCTCGTACTCGACTGCTTTTCATCCTTTATTCACCTTTTTAACCTCTCCCAGCCCTCTTAATCTACAGATTTTCATATTCTCTTCACCTTTTTAACCTCTTCCAACCCTCTTACTCTACATCTTTTTACCTTTTCATCCTTTTCTCACCTATTTGAGCTCTTTCACCCTTACACTTTTTTGCCTTTTCATCCTTTTTTCACCTTTTTAACCTCTTCCAGCCTTCTTACTCTACAGCTTTTCATCCTTTATTCGCCTTTTTAGCTACCTTTTTGCCTTCTTTCCCTTATTTAAGCTCTTTTAGCCCTGTTACTCTACAGCTTTTTAGCCTTTTTAGATATTCATGTTTCTGCCTTTTCAACTCCTTCAAACATACAACTTCATGTTCAGCTAGAGAAACTGTTCAGCTATCAAAATGTTCAACTTTGTTAGCCCATCAAACCTATTGCTTTTAAGCCTTTCTGCCTTGCCAGCTATCGGAAAAAATGCTGCTTTTTCTGCAAAATCCCGACCATTCAGCCCAGGGCCGCCTTAACCTAATGTTAGGCCCCGGGGCTGAGAGGTTTTGTAGGCCCTCCATCCCCTCAATTTATAGAGTCGCATTTTAAAAAAGCGTAATATCTAGGTAATCTACATCACAAAATGCAGTAGTTCCTTTCGAGACATACAACAGTGAATTTTCCCTCTTTGAGCCAGAAAACACCATAATATTGTTATTAATATATCACTGAGCCCACTTGAGTAGAAACACAATACACTTTATTTAAGAACCACACACAGCAACTTATGGTGATAATAAAACCAAAATGTGTGCAAATATGATTTCAAACGATATTATGAAAAACATCACAAACCATCACCTGTCTGCACAAATATTGATAATAACTAATAACAGTATAAGCGAAGAACAGCAACAGATCAAAGTTAGTGACCTGTTCTCCGGCCTCAGTGGGCCTGTGAACCAATCACATGCACCTACACAGACACACTCCATTCAGCCCCATGGATAGCAACATGGCCTAATGCCAGGTGCCAAAAATATGAAACTGAGCAACATTTACAGGAGGTTTGCAGTATAATCTAAAAACATTATTTAATTTGCGGAAACAGAGATATATTCTGTGCTCAATAAATGTATTTGCATGTTTGCTTTTATGCATTTTAAGGTGCAATAATAACCTCTGCGCTCTCATAGACTCTTGCTGGCTGCGCTGCAGACCGCTCACTCTTGCTCTCAATCTCTCCTTCTGTGCGCTCAACTTCGCCTGCACACTGGCTCAAGTTAGCACTACGTTAACAACAGCTAATCTGAATTTAGCGTCTGATCTCCAAGTCTCCCACTGGGTTGACTTTGTGGCACATTTATATGGCTGTGCCAACTTGAGCGAGTATTCGCCATCATTGCTGCACTCTGACCTCTGCTGCAGCGGCGCAGTTACGCGCGTCTCCAAGCGACACCTCCATCCCGATACAAGTCCAGCAGGCTCCACATTGATATAGTAAATAGCTACCCGCAGTGACTCCACCTTGCTGAGTCGTTTGTCTTTCAGCTCCTGCGGCAGATGCTTTCTGAGCCGCGCGTGGCCTTCATTTACGCAGCGCACTCGAGCCGCTCCTTTTGCGGATGAACGCAGGCTGAAGGAGTAATCACACACGCCGAGGAGTCCGTGAAAGGAGAAATACGAGAACCGTGTGTAGGGTAAACTCTGGCCGAGTACGGGGTCGAGGTATGCGGCGTCCAGGTGGAAGGGCAGTCCGAGTCGGAGCGCATCCTTGTTGTGCGCTCCGGTGTGGAGAAGTCATGGAGAGCAAGCGTGGACATATGAAACAGGCTCCACTAACGCCTCTCTATTAATTAAAAAGGATAGAACATGTTTGCATGGGGTGTGATCCATCATGTTAGCATCTTTACTTTGACAGGACTCCGGTCCCATTTCCGCCCAATAAGCGCGCACTTTTGCATCAGTATTGTTTCCCCAGCGGCCAGGGTCACTGTTACATGTGTCATTTGACTCGTCTCCCCCTGACTGCTTTGCAGCCTGGTCCTTTCTCTGGGGCCCGTGTGCTTCCCCCTCCTCCTGCCCTCCACTGCTGCGGGCGGTCCCCTGCTCCTCTCCAGCTACATCCACCTGCACGGCCTGCGGTTCCTCCGTGAGATAGCGAGCTTCCCCTGGTGCTGGGTCCATCTTCAGCAGCAGCTGGTTTAAAAAAGCATTGGGATGCTCTTCAGTAATTATTTTTCGCCCAACTCTTTCTTAATAAGTTTTTTTCTTTTCTGGGCACCACTCTCAAACGTCCTCCCCGACATTTTCCACTAAATGTCAATCAATCATAGACGGACACACCCCAAAACTAACTATAGACATTCTGATTGGTCAGCCCACGGGCCATAGGCTATGGGGCCACGTGGGTCACTCCTAATTTGGATCAATCAGCAGCCACTTAAGGTGCGATTAGAGTGATTGACAGAAAACCTGACAAGTTACAAAACAATATGATCTTTTCAGCTCATTGTGAACCTGAACTTGGGAGGCCCCTGAACGCGTGAGGCCCCTGGGCTTCAGCCCAGGTAAGCCCGTGCATTAAAGCGGCCTTGATTCAGCCTATAGTTTTATGCATTTATGCAAATTTTTCTAGTTATTATTATTATTCTTCCATACGCTTTTTGGCACGTCTCTCCTCCTACAAATCTTGACCGATTCAAACCATTCAAATATCAAAATGTTCAGCTTGTTTAGGACATGATGGCGTCTGGTAAGGCGGAAAGGCTTAAAAGCAATAGGTTTAATGGGCTGACAAAGTTGAACATTTTGATAGCTGAACAGTTTCTCTAGCTAAACATGAAGTTGTATGTTTGAAGGAGTTGAAAAGGCAGAAACATGAATATCTAAAGAGGCTAAAAAGCTGTAGAGTAAGAGGGCTGAGAGAGCTTAAAAAGGTGAAAGAAGGCAAAAAAGGTGAAAAGTTAAAGGCTGATGAGGACCAAAAAGGTGAAAAAGGATGAAAAGCTGTAGTGTAAAAGGGCTGGAAGAGGTTAAAAAGGTGAAAACATATGAAAAGTTGTAAAGTAAGAGGGCTGGAAAAGGTTAAAAAGGTGAATAAAGGATGAAAAGCTGTAGAGTACGAGGGCTGGAAGAGGTTAAAAAGGTGAAAACATGTGAAAATCTGTAGATTAAGAGGGCTGGAGGAGGTTAAAAAGGTGAAAAAAGGATGAAAATTTGTAGAGTAAGAGGGCTCGAAGAGGTTAAAAAGGTGAAAAAAGGATGAAAATGCAAAAAAGTCAAAGGGCAAAAGCGCTTAAAGAGGTGTAAAAGGAATGAAAGCGATGAAAAGCTGTTGGGCAAGAGGGCTGGAGGACGTTAAAAAGGTGAAAAAATATGAAAAGCTGTAGAGTAGGGGGCAGGAAGATGTTAAAATGATGAAAGAAGGCTAAAAAGGTGAAAAGTTAAAGGCTGACGAGGACCGAAAAAGGTGAAAAAGGATGAAAAGCTGTAGAGTTAGAGGGCTGAAAGAGGCTAAAATGGTGATAAAATATGGAAGGCTGTAGAGTAAGAGGGCTGGAAGAGGTTAAAAAGGTGAAAACATATGAAAAGCTGTAGAGTAAGAGAGTTGGAAGAGGTTAAAAAGGTGAAAAGAATATGAAAATCTGTAGATTAAGAGGGCTGGAAGAGGTTAAAAAGGTGAATAAAGGATGACAAGCAGTAGAGTAAGAGGCCTGGAAGAGGTTTAAAGGTGAAAACATATGAACAGCTGTAGAGTAAGAGGGTGGAATGAGCTTAAAAAGGTGAGAAAAAGACTGAAAAGGCCAAAAAGTTGTAGAGCAAGAGGGCAGAAAGAGGTTAAACAGGTGAAATAAGGCTGACAGGTGAGCAGGTTAAGGCAGAAAGAGGTTAAAATGGCTGCAGACATGCTGCAGCAGGAGCAGAAACACAGACGAAAATGTCCCCATAAGGATTGAATGGGAGAATGCCTCCCAAACTCCTGCGATTCTTGAGAAAACCGTCATAGTTATCGGCAAAACATGTTACATGTTGAGTAACAGGAGACATTGCTGAACGCACCCATGTTATTTTTAATTCTATAGAGTGCATAATGAGGGCACAGGAGCGAGAGACAAAACATGTACCGTCTGCGATCCTCCAGAAATTTTGGCTCAAAATTAACATTGCGGCTTATGGGGAACATTCAGGAGTGCTTGTCGCTCTTGGGCTTCTAAAACCAAAACCGTAAGTCCTACAGCTGAAATGAGACCATCAGCTGAAACCCAACAAGATTTCCTACATTTATATGCCTATATTGTCTATGTCAAGTACAAGATGTGGGATTCAAATCAAGCTGAAGCAAAAAGAAATCCCGTTTTCGGAGCTGCTCCTCACTCTGGGGTGCGGCAGTTGATGATGTCACGCACTCTAGCTCACGCAATACACACCCATTATAAACTCAGAAGACGGGCTTAAAATCCTTGAAACTAAAACTGCGACCATTTCAAAACCGTTCAAGATTTTTAAAAACTGAATACAAGGTTAATAGTTCAAGGTTTTGTGATTCATTTAAAGTTTGAATGGTGTCTCTCCCATGAGGATGAATGGGCAAAATTTTGCAGAAAAAGCTGAATATTTCCAAAAGTATAAAAGGTATAAATGAGAAAAATAGACCCGATCATGTCCTAAACAAGCTGAACATTTTGATATTTGAATGGTTTGAATCGGTCAAGATTTGTAGGAGGAGAAGCGTGCCAAAATACGTACGGAAGAATAATAATAACTAGAAAAATGTGTATTTCCTACGAAAATACAGTGTGAATGCTGCAGGCTGAAGCGAGATTTGCTGAACGACCTGCCGAAAATGCATGAAACTCTAAGAATGTTGAAAGAAAGGCGAAAAGCTGTAGATTAAGAGGGCAGGAAGATGTTATGATGGTGAAAGAAGGCTAAAAAGGTGAAAAGTTAAAGGATGAAAGAGCTGAAATAGGTGAAAAAGGAATGAAAGGGATGAAAAGCTGTAGGGTAAGAGGGCTGGAGGAGGTTAAAAAGGTGAAAAAATATAAAAAGCTGTGGAGTAAGAGGGCTGGAAGAGGTTCAAAATGTGAAAACATATGAAAAGCTGTAGAGTAAGACGGCTGGAAGATGTTAAAAATGTGAAAAAATATGAACAGTTGTAGAGTAAGAGGGCTGGAACAGCTGAAAATGTTGAAAAAAGGCTAAAAGGTGAAAAGTTAAAGGCTGATAGAACTTCAAAAGGTGAGAAAATGATGAAAAGCTGTTCAGTAAGAGGGCTGGAAGAGGTTAAAATGGTGAAAAACGGATGAGAAGATGTAGAGTAAGAGGGCCAAAAAAGCTTAAGAAGTTGTAAAAGGATGAAGTAAGAGGGCCGAAAAAGGTGAAGAAGGATGAAAAGCTGGAGAGTAAGAGGGCTGGAGGAGGTTAAAAAAGTGAAAATATATGAACAGCTGTAGAGTAAGAGGGCTGGAAGAGGTTAAGAAGTTGAACAAATATGAAAAGTTGTAGAGTAAGAAGGGATGGAAGAGGTTAAGAAGGTGAAAAAATATGAAAAGTTGCAGAGTTAGAAGGTCTGGAACAGGTTAAAAAGGTGGAAAAATTTGAAAAGTTGTAGAGAAAGAGGGCTGGAAGAGGTAAAAATGGTCAAAAAAGGCTAAAAAAGGATGGTAAGCAGTAGAGTAAGATGGCTGGAGGGGGTTGAAAGGGTGAAAAAGGGATGAAAAGGTAAAAAAGTTTAAGGGTGAAAGAGCTGAAATAGGTGAGAAAAGGATGAAAAGGTAAAAGATGTAGAGAAGAGGGTTGGAAGAGGTTAAAGAGTTGAAAAAGGGATGAAAAGGTAAACAAGTTTAAGGGTGAAAGAGCTCAAATAGGTGAGAAAAGGATGAAAAGGTAAAAAGATGTAGAGTAAGAGGGCTGGAACAGGTTAAAAAGGTGAAGAAATATGAACAGTTGTAGATCAAGTGGGCTGGAAGAGGTTAAAATTGCCGCACATACGCTGGATCAGGAGCAACCATGGAGCAAGCCAACAAGATTTTCTAGATTTCTATGTATATATTGCCTATGTCAAGTGAAAGATGTGGAATCCAGATCCAGCTGAAGAGAATTCTTTCTCCAGATTTTCCAGCTGCTCTACATTGTAGCAATGATGTCACACACTGTGGCTCACGCAATACACACTCATTCTTCAGATACACACGCGGAGAAATACAGAGACACAGATCAAAGTGTCCCCATAAGAAATGACTGGGAGAACCTCTCCCAAACTCCTACGATTTCTGAAAAAACTGTAATGGTAATTGCCGAAATTTGTGTATGTTGAGTGACAGGAGACCTTGCTGAACACGTTGATGTTATTTTCATTTCAGTCGAGTGAAAAATGAGGGCACATCAGCAAGAGACATATCAGGTACCGTCTGCTCTCGGCCAGAAATCTGGGCTCAAAATTAACATTGAGGCTTATGGACCACGGTTTTGAGTTTGTGTCGCTCCCGGGCTTCTAAATCCAAAACTGTAAGTCCCACAACTGAAATGAGGCTACCAGCTGACACCCAACAAGTTTTCCTACATTTCTATCCAAATATTGTCTATGTCAAGTAAAAGATTTGGGACCAAAATCAAGCTGAAGAGAATTTTCTTTCCTATCTTCAAAAGCCTCTCCCCACTCTGGCGATGATGTCACCCACTCTAACCGACACGATACACACCCATTATAAAACCAGAAGAGGAGCTGAAAATTCCTAAAACTAAAACTGCGATATTTTCAAAACCTTACTAGATTTTTTAAAACTAAATACACCGCCAATAGTTCAAGGTCTTCAGACCGTTTGAAAGTTTGAATGGTGTCTCTCGCTCAACGTATGAGGAACAAGATGAGGTTGAAAGTCAGTGAGTTTTGAAGAGGATTTGAACCTTTTCCCATTTGATTCAATGTTAAATTTTTCTTGGAAAAAGCTGAATTATTGAAAAAGTTGAAAAGTTGAAAAGCATAAGGTTGAAAGAGCTGAACGAGCTGAACATTTGAATGTTTGAATGGTTTGAATAGCTGAACGTATGCTGAAGTTATAGCAGAATGAAATTTGAAAAAATCCCCATAAGAGTGAATGGGCAAAATTTTGCAGAAAAAGCTGAATATTTCCAAAAGTTTTAAAGATAGAAAAGCCAAAAGTAATAGCCATCATGTCCTAAAAAAGCTGAACATTGTGATAGTTGAATGGTTTCAGTTGCGCAAAATTTGTAGGAGGAGATGAGGTCCAAAAAGTGTACGGAATCATGGATAATAACTTTAACTAGAAAATTTGTATTTCCTGCGAAAATACAGTGTGAATGCTGAGAGCTGAATCGATTTGGGAAATTTGCTGAACGTGTTGCCGAAAATGCATGAAACTATAAGAATGTTGAAAGAAAGGCGAAAAGTTGTAGATTAGGAGGGCAGGACGATGTAAAAATGGTGAAAGAAGGCAAAAAAGGTGAAAAGTTATAGGCTAAAAGAGCTTAAATAGGTGAAAAAAGGATGATAGGGATGAAAAGCTGTAGGGTAGGAGGGCTGGAAGAGGTTAAAATGGTGAAAAAAGGATGAGAAGATGTAGAGTAAGAGTGAAGAAAAAGCTTAAGAAGGTGTAAAAGGATGAAGTAAGAGTGCCGAAAAATAATAAAAAAGGTGAAGAAGGATGAAAACCTGTAGAGTAACAGGGCTGGAGGAGGTTAAAAAAGTGAAAATATATGAACAGCTGTAGAGTAAGAGGGCTGGAAGAGGTTAAGAAGGTGAAAAAATATGAAAAGTTGTAGAGTAAGAAAGTCTGGAAGAGGTTAAAAAGGTGAAAACATGTGAAAAGCTGTAGAGAAAGAGGGCTGGAAGAGGTTAAAATGGTCAAAAAAGGCTAAAAAAGGATGATAAGCAGTAGAGTAAGAGGGCTGGAGGAGGTTAAACAGGTGAAAACATATGAAAAGCTGTAGAGTAAGAGGGCTGGAAGAGGTTAAAGAGTTAAAAAGGATGAAAGGGTAAAAAAGGGTAAGGGTCAAAGAGCTCAAATAGGTGAGAAAAGGATTAAAAGGTAAAAAGATGTAGAGTAAGAGGGCTGGAACAGGTTAAAAATGTGAAAACATATGAACAGTTGTAGATCAGGTGGGCTGGAAGAGGTTAAAAAGGTGAAAAAAGGATGAAAATGTATAAAAGTCAAAGGGCAAAAGAGCTCAAATAGGTGAAAAAAGGATGAAAAGGTAAAAAGATGTAGAGCAAGACTGCTGGAAGAGCTTAAAATGGCCGCACATAGACTTGAAAAGGAGCAACCATGGAGCAAGCCAACAAGATTTTCTAGATTTCTATCTATATATTGCCTATGTCAAGTGAAAGATGTGGAATCCAGATCCAGCTGAAGAGAATTCATTCTCCAGATTTTCCAGCTGCTCTACACTGTAGCAATGATGTCACACACTGTGGCTCACGCAATACACACTCATTCTTCAGATACACACGCGGAGAAATACAGAGACACAGATCAAAGTGTCCCCATGAGAAATGACTGGGGGAACCTCTCCCAAACTCCTACGATTTCTGAAAAAACTGTAATGGTAATTGCCGAAATTTGTGTATGTTGAGTGACAGGAGACCTTGCTGAACACGTTGATGTTATTTTCATTTCAGTCGAGTGAGAAATGAGGGCACATCAGCGAGAGACAAATCAGGTACCATCTGCTCTTGGCCAGAAATCTGGCCTCAAAATTAACATTGCGGCTTCTGGACCACGGTTTTGAGTTTGTGTCGCTCCCGGGCTTCTAAATCCAAAACTGTAAGTCCCACATCTGAAATGAGGTAACCAGCTGACACCCAACAAGTTTTCCTACATTTCTATCCAAATATTGTGTATGTCAAGTAAACGATTTGGAACCAAAATCAAGCTGAAGAGAATTTTCTTTTTCTATCCTCTCTCTCCACTCTGGCGATGATGTCACCCACTCTAGCCGACGCCATACACACCCATTATAAAATCAGAAGAAGAGCTAAAAGTTCCCAAAACTAAAACTGCGATATTTTCAAAACCGTACTAAAGTTTTAAAAACTGAACACATCGCCCATAGTTCAAGGTCTTGAAACCGTTTTAAAGTTGGAATGGTGTCTCTCGCTCAATGTATGAGGGAGAAGATGAGGCTGAAAGTCGATGAGTTTTGAAGAGGATTTGAAGCTTTTCCCATTTGATTCAATGTTAATTTTTTTTTGAAAAAGCTGAATTATTGAAAAACTTGAAAAGTTGAAAAGCATAAGGGTGAAAGAGCATAACAATCTGAACATTTTAAAAGTTGAATGGTTTGAATAACTGAACGTATGCTGAAGTTATAGCAGAATGAAATTTGAAAAAATCCCCATAAGGATGAATGGGCGAGGTTTTGCAGAAAAAGCTGAATATTTCCAAAAGTATAAAAGATAGAAAAGCCAAAAGTAATAGCAGTCATGTCCTTAAAAAGCTGCACATTTTGATATTTGAATGGTTTAAATTGCACAAAGTATGTAGGAGGAGATACATGCCGAAAAGCGTACGGAAGCTGGAATAATAAGAACTAGACAATTCCCCGCCGGGAAATCGCGAGAGTGGGCTGTGCGCTTTGCCCCGTGACGAAAAAGCAAACATGGCATCAGCAAAGTTTCCTCACCATCAAGCGGGAAAGGTCTTAAGGAACACACACATCAAGTTTTGTGGTCCTAGCTTCAGAAATGTGGAAATGGCAGCGAGTTAAAAAAGGGTGCAGTTTTGAGATTCCTCCTCCCGATTTACATTGGAGTAAATGGAGCATTTGAGAGCTACTCTTGTTGGTTAGCGGTCGATAATTCAAAAACAGTAAATCCTACCGATAAAGTAGACACACTGGGCGAAAGAAGACAAGTGTGGCTACAACTCTGAAAAATATCACTGTTTTTGAGCCTAATTTGTAGCCAGGATCGTCACGGAAAGAGAAAATTTCGGAACAAATTTTTGAGTCTCTCTCACTCTGTCAGTTGGCCCTCTCCACTCTGCTGCACGAACATTCCGCCATACACAATCATTGAAAACCCTGAATTTTTCCAAAATCACTCACTGTCAATACTCAGTACTTGTGCCTACATTTTAAAGCTGGAATGGTGTTTCTACGTGAACGTATGCCAGAGCAGGAGATGTTTGAAAAACGTCGCAGATTTGCATTCATTCCTTATGGGAAATTTATCGCAGTTTTTCGCGACTTATGTCGCAAAAAATTAATATTTCGTGAAGCTGAATATTAGCAACCCGAGTCCGATCGAGCCGCACATTGAAAGAGCGAAAAAATAATCATTAATGTATTTTAAATGTTGGGAAATATACTGTGTGTGTGCGTTTGCATGTATGTGAGTGCAAGCTTAAGCATGGCTGTGTGTGTGTGTGTGTACATGTCTCTCTGTCTGTCTGTCTGTCTCATGTGTTTCTCCTGTCTGTCTGTCTGTCTGTCTGTCTGTCCGATGTGTGTCTCCTATCTGTCTATCTGTCTGATGTATGTCTCCTGTCTGTCTGTCTGTCTGTCACTCTCTCTCTTTGCCCAGCTGATTTCGGTTGCTAGGTGACAGTTGGCAGGGGCCGTAGCAACGGACTGTGAGGGAGTCAGTTGGCCCTCTCCACTCTGCTGCACGAACATTCCCCCATACACAATCATTGAAAACCCAGAATTTCTCCAAAATCACTCACCATCGTTCAAGGATCACAGTTCAAAAACTACACATCATAGGAAAAAAGTTCAAATACATCAAAACTACTCAAGACCTGTGCCTACAGTTTAAAGCTGGAATGGTGTTTCCATGTGAACGTATGCCAGAGCAGGAGATGTTTGAAAAACATCGCAGATTTGCGAGTTTTTTGACCTCATCCCATTCATTCCTTATGGGAAGTGTCTCGCAGCTGTTCGCGTCTTACGACGCGAAAGATTAATATTCTAGAGAACTGAATTATAGCATACAGAGTCCGATCAAGCCGCACATTGAATGAGTGAAAAAATGATCGTTTAATGTCGTTTAAATGCTGGGAAATATACTGTGTGTGTGCGTCTGTGTGCATGTGAGAGCACGCTTAAGCAGCTCTGTGTGTGTGTGTCTACATGTCGCTCTGTCTGTCTGTCTGTCTGATGTGTGTCTCCTGTCTGTCTGTCTGTCTGATGTGTGTCTCCTGTGTGTCTGTCTGTCTGTCTGTCTGTCTGATGTGCGTCTCCTGTGTGTCTGTCTGTCTGTCTGTCTGTCTGATGTGTGTCTCCTGTGTGTCTGTCTGTCTGTCTGTCTGTCTGATGTGCGTCTCCTGTGTGTCTGTCTGTCTGTCTGTCTGTCTGATGTGTGTCTAGTGTCTGTCTGTCTGTCACTCTCTCTCTTGGCCCAGCTGTTTTTGGTTGCTAGGTGACCGTTGGCAAGGGCCGTAGCAACGGACTGTGAGGGAGCTGATTTGAGAGCAATTTCTGCCTCACATCTAGGACGTCAAACTAGTGCTATTTGGTCAAAATCATACATGATATCGACAATTTTTTTTCACGATCGAGCCAGAAAGGCCTTAAAGAACACACTCATTAAGTTTTGTGGTCCTAGCTTCAGAAATGTGGAAATGGCAGCGAGTTAAAAAAGAGTGCAGTTTTGGAAATCCTTCTCCCGATTTACATTGGAGTAAATGGAGCATTTCAGAGCTACTCTTGTCGGTTAGCGGTCGATAATTCAAAAACCGTAAATCCTACCGATAAAGTGGACACATTGGGAGAAAGAAGACAAGTGTGGCTACAACTCTGGAAAGTATCACTGTTTTTGAGCCTAATTTGTGGCCAGGATCGTCACGGAAAGAGAAAATCTCTGAGCGAATTTTTGAATCTCGCTCACTCTGTCAGTTGGTCCTCTCCACTGTGCTGCACGAACATTCCGCCATACACACTCATTGAAAACCCTGAATTTCTCCAAAATCACTCACCGCCATTCAAGGGTCACAGTTCAAAAACTACATATCGTAGGAATAAAGTTCAAATACAACAAAAATACTCAGGACTTGTGCCTACATTTTAAAGCTGGAATGGTGTTTCCACGTGAACGTATGCCCGAGCAGGAGATGTTTGAAAAAGTCGCAGATTTGCGACTTTTTTGACCTCGTCCCATTCATTCCTTATGGGACATTTTTCGCAGTTTTTCGCGACGTACGTCGCGAAAAATTAATATTTTCGTGAGAAAAATAATAGCAGCACTCTTCCGCCCGAGCCGCACGTTTTGATGTATTTTTTGTTTGTATTCGCTCAACGATGCGGGGCGTGAAAAGAGCCAAAAAAGAGCGGGAGGAAGAATAATAATAAGAAGAGGGTCGAGGCAATAACAATAGTGGGCTGTGCTCCGCACAGCCCACTATGGACACCTATAGCTCTGCTATAGAGGTGTCCATAGTGGGCTGGCGAGCACAGCCCACTAACTAGACAATTCCCCGCCGGGAAATCGCGAGAGTGGGCTGTGCGCTTTGCCCCGTGAAGAAAAAGCAAACATGGCATCAGCAAAGTTTCCTCACCATCAAGCGGGAAAGGCCTTAAGGAACACACACATTAAGTTTTGTGGTCCTAGTTTCAGAAATGTGGTAATAGGAGCGAGTTAAAAAAGGCCGCAGTTTTGCAAATCCTCTTCCCGATTTACATTGGAGTGAATGGAGCAGTTGAGAGCTACTCTTGTCGGTTAGAGGCAGATCAATCCAAAACCATAAATCCTACCGATAAAGTAGACACATTGGGAGAAAGAAGACACGTGTGGCTAAAACTCTGGAAAATATCACTGTTTTTGAGCCTAATTTGTGGCCAGGATCATCACGGAAAGAGAAAATGTCTGAGCAAATTTTTGAAGTTCTCTCACTCTGTCAGTTGGCCCTCTCCACTCTGCTGCACGAACATTCCGCCATACACAATCATTGAAAACCCAGAATTTTTCCAAAATCACTCACCGTCATTCAAGGATCACAGTTCAAAAACTACACATCATAGGAAAAAAGTTCAAATACAATTTAAATACTCAGTACTTGTGCCTACATTTTAAAGCTGAAATGGTGTTTCTACGTGAACGTATGCCAGAGCAGGAGATGTTTGAAAAACGTTGCAGATTTGCGACTTTTTTGGCCTCCCCCCATTCATTCCTTATGGGAAACTTTATCGCAGTTTTCGCGACTTATGTCGTGAAAAATTAACATTTCGTAAAGCTGAATAATAGCAACCCGAGTCCGATCGAGCCGCACATTGAATGAGCAAAAAAATAATCATTAAATGTAGTTTAAATGTTGGGAAATATACTGTGTGTGCGTTTGTGGGCATGTGAGTGCACGCTTAAGCATTGCTGTGTGTGTGTGTGTGTGTGTGTGTGTGTGTGTGTGTACATGTCTCTCTGTCTGTCTGTCTGTCTCATGTGTGTCTCCTGTCTGTCTGTCTGTCTGTCTGTCCGATGTGTGTCTCCTGTCTGTCTGTCTGTCTGTCTGATGTATGTCTCCTGTCTGTCTGTCTGTCTGTCTGTCTGTCACTCTCTCTCTTTGCCCAGCTGATTTCGGTTGCTAGGTGACAGTTGGCAGGGGCCGTAGCAACGGACTGTGACGGAGTCAGTTGGCCCTCTCCACTCTGCTGCACGAACATTCCCCCATACACAATCATTGAAAACCCAGAATTTCTCCAAAATCACTCACCATCGTTCAAGGATCACAGTTCAAAAACTACACATCATAGGAAAAAAGTTCAAATACAACAAAAATACTCAAGACCTGTGCCTACATTTTAAAGCTGGAATGGTGTTTCTAGCTGAATGTATGCCAGAGCAGGAGATGTTTGAAAAACATCGCAGACTTGCGAGTTTTTTGACCTCATCCCATTCATTCCTTATGGGAAGTGTCTCGCAGCTGTTCGCGTCTTACGACGCGAAAGATTAATATTCTAGAGAACTGAATTATAGCATACAGAGTCCGATCAAGCCGCACATTGAATGAGTGAAAAAATGATCGTTTAATGTCGTTTAAATGCTGGGAAATATACTGTGTGTGTGCGTCTGTGTGCATGTGAGAGCACGCTTAAGCAGCTCTGTGTGTGTGTGTCTACATGTCGCTCTGTCTGTCTGTCCGTCTGTCTGTCTGATGTGTGTCTCCTGTCTGTCTTTCTGTCTGTCTGATGTGTGTCTCCTGTGTGTCTGTCTGTCTGTCTGTCTGTCTGATGTGTGTCTAGTGTCTGTCTGTCTGTCACTCTCTCTCTTGGCCCAGCTGTTTTTGGTTGCTAGGTGACCGTTGGCAAGGGCCGTAGCAACGGCCTGTGAGGGAGCTGATTTGAGAGCAATTTCTGCCTCACATCTAGGACGTCAAACTAGTGCTATTTGGTCAAAATCATACATGATATCGACAATTTTTTTTCACGATCGAGCCAGAAAGGCCTTAAAGAACACACTCATTAAGTTTTGTGGTCCTAGCTTCAGAAATGTGGAAATGGCAGCGAGTTAAAAAAGCGTGCAGTTTTGGAAATCCTTCTCCCGATTTACATTGGAGTAAATGGAGCATTTCAGAGCTACTCTTGTCGGTTAGCGGTCGATAATTCAAAAACCGTAAATCCTACCGATAAAGTGGACACATTGGGAGAAAGAAGACAAGTGTGGCTACAACTCTGGAAAGTATCACTGTTTTTGAGCCTAATTTGTGGCCAGGATCGTCACGGAAAGAGAAAATCTCTGAGCGAATTTTTGAATCTCGCTCACTCTGTCAGTTGGTCCTCTCCACTGTGCTGCACGAACATTCCGCCATACACACTCATTGAAAACCCTGAATTTCTCCAAAATCACTCACCGCCATTCAAGGGTCACAGTTCAAAAACTACACTATCGTAGGAATAAAGTTCAAATACAACAAAAATACTCAGGACTTGTGCCTACATTTTAAAGCTGGAATGGTGTTTCCACGTGAACGTATGCCCGAGCAGGAGATGTTTGAAAAAAGTCGCAGATTTGCGACTTTTTTGACCTCGTCCCATTCATTCCTTATGGGACATTTTTCGCAGTTTTCGCGACTTACGTCGACGAAAAATTAATATTTTCGTGAGAAAAATAATAGCAGCACTCTTCTGCCCGAGCCGCACGTTTTGATTGATATTTTTGTTTGTATTCGCTCAACGGTGCGGGGCGTGAAAACTACCAAAAAAGAGCGGGAGGAAGAATAATAATAAGAAGAGGGGCGAGGAATAACAATAGTGGGCTGGCCACAGCCCACTATGGACACCTATAGCTCTGCTATAGAGGTGTCCATAGTGGGCTGGCGAGCACAGCCCACTAACTAGACACTTCCCCGCCGGGAAATCGCGTGAGTGGGCTGT